>NC_047086.1:241231480-241412382 GCF_902459505.1 Geotrypetes seraphini | reverse complement strand
CTAGCTGCCTGGATAAGTATAGAGGCGTCTACATATAATGTAGGTCAGCATTTTGCTGGCCTACATTGTAAGCGTCTCTTCTTCTACTAGGGAGATGCATAGGGCTGCTTAGGTTCCCCTAAGGCCCTTAGGCGGTCTTGCGGGCCTCCCTAGGCTCCCGGAGTCATCTTCAATATAGGCGGCCTGCCCGGGGAGCATTATTTTAAAAAAACGTGCATCCCGATTGGCTGATTAGACAGCTATAGGACATGTACAGCTGCCTAAAATCGGGACACACGTTGTAGAATCAGGGCCTAAATGCTCCTACACAGAATTTGCATACATTAAGCATCCAGCCAGACTGGATTGTTTATCAAGAAGATAGGCTACTTGAATGGGACAAAGAAGCCAGAGACTAATCCCATCTACCATGCCTGCAAGAATCACACCTTCCTTATCAATTAAACTAACCATTGTTTCAAACAGTTTTCAAATTATAAACAGAAAGATACTGGAAAATATAATAGTTTCTACCTATAAAAGCCTCCTCTCTGCAACACCCCCTCTCTCTCTGTCTGGAACATCACCCCTCCCCTCTTTCTCTTTCCTCTGGACTCTGTATTACAGAGTCTGTAAGGCAGGTAACCTGTCTTTTCTCTCTCATTAATTGTAATGCTTGATGTATCTTTATGAATTTTGCTTTTCTGTAATATTAAGTTTATTTCTGCACAATATATATATTCTTTATGCTAGCACTCTTAGTGATCTTTGTCAGTAATTTTACTTCCTACTGAATTTTCAATGAGGCTATTGAACCCGGGACCTGGCGGATTGTAAGGCCGCTTCAACATTACCCCTCCAAACCTTACATTTGAGGAGCTAAACCTTACATTTTGGGGGCTCATCTCGGTTCCTCAAGAACATTTTCCGCTGGGTAAGTAGAATTTCATTTCTTCTGGTACAATCGGTATTATATGCTCCATAGACAAGGTGAGGGATGGTATTTTACACTCAATAGTCCTTGTGCAGTTTTGATTGATGACTGAGTATAGACAGAGTGAGATAGGAATTGAAAGACCTTCTGAAACCCTTAAATTGTTTTAGACTGGATGATATATTTGTGAAAAGTTCCAGTAATATTGTGGGTTTTTATATTTGGTGAGATTTTACTATCAAAAGGCTTTATAGTTTTACCTGTGCTAGTTTGCATTTTATGATTTGCTATTATAGGCTTGCCAGAGTGTGTTGCATGTAACAAAATTTGGTTAAATATTTGAGCTGCTCTGAAGAAAAGCATGGTCCAAAGTTAAAATAGTCACTCAATTAAGACACGCCACATCTGTACTAACTTTTACTTTTTTTTAACTTTGTGCTTTTAATTCTACTTCTTGCCAGTCTCTGCCCTGGTGAAGGACCAGTGCAGACTGGGCTGAAACTGGCAGCTGGCATCTCTGTTCTTTTAGCAAATTTCTTATATTTTTCTTGCTAAACTTCTGCCTATAAATTTCAGGTAGTAACCTTTGATTTAAAGTGTGGGCACTTGTGGGCATAAGTATATTCTTTATGCTAGTGACTTGCCTAACACGCTTTACCTCATTTTTCTACCCATTACTAAAGTCTCCCGCCTCCATAACTGGGAGCATTTTCAATCTCAAAGGCTACACACAGACAGGGCCATTTAGATGGCCATAAAAAATATGAGCAAGGACCAGGTACCAAGGTAGACTTCTGCAGCCTCAAATATGGATGCTTTTGATTTTCAAGAACTTACAGATATTGTACAGAAATATTTTGACAGGAAGGGAGGCCCATATGAGGGGGATTTTCCAAAACACACATGGTATGATATTCAGAAACAAATGGTTAATCATTCTCAGGAGTTTAGAAAGAAAACAAATAAACGAAATTGCCTTTTCATTCAAGGCCTATTTAGAGGAATTATTAGTATCAGTGCCATCAGTTGTCCAAAGACTTTGATGAGGCACAAATTAATATATCCATGCTACGAACCCAAATTGTTCAAGCTACAAATTCCTTTTTAGCTGTAAATGAACAATTAGAAGAGGCTAAGGCAGAATTAAAGTATTTAAAGTCCAAATGTGCCTCACAGGGACAGGTTAATGCTGTCTCCTCACGGATTTTGCCTTTGGCACCTGTGCCACCTTCACCATATAATCCATGTAGTCAATTTATAGAGAAACAGAACATAGTTTTTGTAGCAGACCAGAGAAAAGGTAAACTAGCTGCAGACGCAGAACAGGAGGAAGAAAATAATAATAATAAAATAATAATTTATTTTTATATACCGCCATACCCGAAAGTTCTAGGCGGTTTACAAGAATTAAGCATGGTACATACAATACAAATCATTTGAGCTTCGGCAAGTTAAATGCATACGGTATAGGAAGAAATACTTACAATATAAGAAAAATACAAACAATTTAAAAATGGAATAAAAGATGTTAAATTAAATAATAAGATACATTAAGAACCCAGCCTGAAGGGAGGTTTCCTCTGTGGAAGTGAACACTGGGGAGGCCCCGTACCGGGGGCTCGGATTCGCGAGAACAGGAGGAGAGCAGGGGGAAGTGAGAGCCAGTATTGTTACTGGCTCTGAACCAGCTAAGTCGGAGGTGATTACTCTCGAGAAGATTTGGGACTCTCTCGAAAGGCTAAACAACCAGGTAGCCAGATCTTCATGTGATTTGACAATCCTTGTAAGTACTGTGGATGCTTTGGGGAAATCCTTGGAGAAAACTAAAGGTGAATTTTCAACGGAGATAAAAGAACCCAGCCTATTGAATAATTGAGTTTTTATCTGTTTTCTAAAATCAAGATAAGAGAAGGCTTCTAACACAGTTTTGGCAAGCCATAAATTCAGTTTGGCCGCCTGGAAAGAAAAGGTTCTCTAGTGAAAGGATTTTATTGAGGGATATGCAAACAAGTGTACTCTTCGAGAGCTCTTGTTAGTGTAACTCAGAGTAAAATGAGGGATAAGATAACCTGGTAACATGCCAAATACTGTTTTATAGCAGATGCATGAGAACTTAAACAAAACTTTGGATTCCAATGGCAGCCATTGGAGCTTTTGATAAAAGGGGGTAACATGTTCCCATTTTTTTAGACCAAAAATAAGGTGGACAGCCGTATTCTGAACCACCCTCAATTTTCAGAGAATCTTCTTGAAAGCACCCAAATATATGATGTTACAGTAATCAAGAATACTCAGAATAGAAGATTGAACTAACAGACGAAAAGATGCTTCGTCAAAGTACTTCTTAATGGTGGGGAGTTTCCAAAGCACCAAGATACTTTTCTTAAATACTAAATCAGAATGTTTTTCCAATGTGAGGTGTTTATCCAACGTTACTCCCAATATTTTTAAGGATTGTTCAATAGTGAGGAAAATTCACTGCCATGTCAGAGCAATACCAATAGTGCCCCTATAAGTGACACAGCACCAGTAACAGTTGTGCTGCAGGGACATATGAAAGACAGTGACATTGAAAGAATAGTGGAGAAAGTGGGCCCCATGCCTTTTAACATAAATGAATGGTGCAAATGGGCTACTGATATACTGATTCACTGGGGTCTAGGGAAATACAAAAGGAGCAATGAAGATTTTGATAAGCTTATGCACCTAGCCCTGGGTCCACACTATTATAAATTTGGATCTCTCACTCACCCATACCAGCTGTAAAGATGGGCATCAAACAACTATTTCGCTGCACCTCCTTGCAAGTACTTAGAACTCTTTCACCTCCGCCAAGTAATACATTAGACCAGTTTGCATATAGGGTGTGGGTAATACATGCTGTACTTAAAGAGCATGAACATTGGCCCAGTTCAGCAGATTATGGTCAGAGAGAGCATAAAGAATTTCTATTAGAATTATTATCCCCTGAGGCTATTAAACACCTTCTGTTGTTTTCGGAGGACCCTAAAGAAACCCCTTTTGACACACTTTACTGCTCCAGATTGGGTCTGTGTGGAAGACCCAGCCAGCTCAAATTATTTCAGTATCAGAAGCTAGAAGGTGGCGTGCGGAGGGATCTCCCCAATACAAAGGAACCACACACACAGGAAATAGAGGGCATGGCAGAGGTAATTACAGAAATTCCTCCACTTACATTCCTTTCCATGAGCTCAGAGCACAGACAGAAGCATTAGAAAAAGAGAAAATTAAATAGGAACAGGATAGACATACAATGCAGTTAGAACAAGATAAAATAAAGAGTGATTTGACAGCCAGGAAAAACAGCACTAGGGCATAGGGATGTCCTGACTCTCTGTGTCCAAATACCAAGGTGACTCAAGCCTTCACAGCCCTGCCGGACTCCTTTCACTTACCTGTGGCCTCACTTCTGGAGACGCAGGAGAAGGGGAAGAAGTCAGACTCAGAATTCAGCTTGAGGTATGTGACACCTTTGATACTGGACACTTGCAGCAGTCCCAATGTTAATACCACCATAGAGGGTCCAGGGGCCAGAATCAGTTTTAAAGATAGAGCGCCTCCTACTTTAGATCAGAAAAATGTGGAAATTTGTGAGATTCAGGGTATAAATGACACAGCTTCAAAGTGTGTGTCTATCCCAGTTGAAAAGGAAAAAATGAAAGACAGTGTAGAAACCACTGCCAGCACGAGTGAGAATACCAACAAAGAAATAGTTAATGTGACTGGTCTTGCTTTATGGCAGGGTATCGGAATTCCAAATGCTTCTAAAACTTTGGTTCATGAGGTTATTCCTTTGCAGTTAGCCACGCAGTGTAGCATGCCAGAGCAGCATTGCCTTAGTGTTACTCACTCAGAGGCTGCAGATGTTCCAGTTTGGGCACAGGAGAAGTTTGTGTGAAAATGTACACTGAAATTTTGTTTAAGGGCGAAGGTCCTCAACCACAAACACAGCACCCAGTACTTCCTCCAGCAACAGAACTGGTGCCTAAGATGGAGGAGAGGGGTCTGAGTGGACCTCTCTCTTCATCATGTGGCTCTCCAGCTTGGTCAGATGCTAGACAAGAGGGCTCCATTAGGCTCACTATAGACTCTTGGGCCCTAAATAAGGTTTCAAAGTCCGTGGTACCATTGGCAGCCTCTTACTCTGAAATTACTGTGAAATTTAACCCAAAATGTGTTCTTTTCTCTGTCCTAAATATATAGCACAAATACTCGGATTCGTGAAAAAATCAATATTATTGTGAAACACTTTCACGAGAAAAAACAATGAATGATGTCAAGTACTACATGTAGACAGAGCTGCTTTAGTCATAGGGAGAAAGTTCAAGCTGAACTCGAGGAAAAGCCTCAGATAGGGGCCCTCCCACCACCACAATGGTGGATAAAGGTGGTAGGGTGATAACCTCACCGGCAAAAACCTCTGTTTGCTCCCAAATGTAAACAACTATAAGCAGGGCTGTCTAAGCTTGATAGAAGAAAAAACTTTTCTACTTATCTCTCAATTGACCGGTACACCGACGATGGCCAGCGTTTCACTAACTTGCTGCCTCAGGGTGTAATCAAAGTCCGATCAAAAAACTGAAACCAGAAAAGAAAATTACATCAATATCTGGACTTAAAGCAACCTTCAAAAATATTTTCAGAAGCCACCTTGACATACCTTTTAGTAGGACGCCGCAACGTCTCAAACGATCCAAAGATCAAAAAAGATGGCTACACCATGACTGTGCCGGGTTATGAACTCCCGGGGAATGACGTCAGACCCCCGGGAGTGGCTGTGTAATAGAGCAGCTGACTGAACAGCTGACTCGAAAGAGACGCGGTCAGAAAATGCAAGTTAACCGCTCTCAAAAAACTTATGTTTTAAATTTGTGTTTTAAATGAGGTGTATGATATAGAGCTGACAACAAAAGATATCCGAAGTCTACAAAAAATCAAAAGAAAATGTTCCATTCTAGTTTTTGATTGAGCCCGTCGGGTTCTTCACTGTTCAGTTTGAAAATCCAAGTTTGTTCAGCTCGCAGGAGTTGTTGTTGTCTATCTGCACAATTGTCCCTGATGTGATCAATGACACAACATTGTAGGTCAGTAAAATCATGATTGTGTTCCAAACAATGTGTGACCATGGGAGCTTGGAGTCGATTATTTCGAATACAGCTTTTATGTTCCGTCACTCGTATTCTAAAAGGACGGATGGTTTGTCCCACATATAATCTTGGACAGGGGCAAATAAAGACATATACCACAAACATCGAATTGCATGAAGTGTTATGTTTGAGCTCAAATGTTTGTCCTGAGCTTGGATGCACAAAAATGTCTTTAAGTTCGCGTGTGATTAAACAGGTGGAACATTTGCCACATTTGAAGTGGCCTACGGGTTGATCTCTGGCTGAAACAGGTTCTGTGACGTCAGAAGGGCTCAAAAGTTCCTTGAAGTTTTTTTGCCGAGAATATGCCATTCTTAAATGGGTCTCTCTGAATATGGGTTGTAATGCCATTATATCCCAATGGTTGCGAAAAATTTTGGTGATGTTGTTAGTATTAGGAGAATATTCCAAAACACATGTTACGATGTTATCTTCATCTTCCTTATCCTTGTTGCTTGGAACAAATAAAAGATCTCTATTCATAAATTTTGCTCTTTTATAAGCTTTTTTCAATACAGTAGAGGGATAACCTCTGTTTATTAACCGAGTATATAGCTGTTTGCTGTTGGCTTTGTAGTCTGACATATTGGAGCACAGACGTCTGTAACGAAAAAACTGTGACGTGGGCAAACTGCGTTTAAGTGCTGCTGGGTGGTTACTGGAGAAACTAAGGAAAGTGTTTCTGTCAGTGTTCTTTCTATAGACGGTAGTCTGAATGGAACCTCTATCTCGGACAATCTTGACATCTAAAAAAGAGATAGAATCAGGATGACATTCCATGCTGAATTCAACTTTCTGATGTCTAGAGTTTAACCAAGCATGGAATTGATTTAGTTCTTCTCTGGAGCCCACCCAGATAACAAAAATGTCATCTATGAATCGTAGCCACGTAAGAATTTTGTCTGAAAAGGGATTATTTTCAATCCACAAGCTTTCAAATTTTTGCATAAATAAATTTGCTACGGAGGGTGCCATGGTGGCTCCCATAGCAACCCCCGAAATTTGTTGGAAAATTCTATCTTGAAACCTAAAATAATTTCTTTTCATAGCTATGGTCAAAAACTGTATCAGAAGATGGATAGGAATTCTGTTATTATTCATGTTGTTTTGGAGAAATTCATCCACAATAGTAATGACTTCATCTTGGGGAATGATGGTGTATAGTGACTTAACATCAAATGTGACGAAGAATGTTATTTCATCTACATTTGTAACTTCAGATAGTTTTATCAAAAAATGAGATGAATCACGTAGATATGAAAATCCCTTGATAACTATAGGGCGGAGAAAAATGTCAACAAAAGAGGAGAGAGGCTCCAGTATAGACCCTCTACTGGATACTATTGGACGTCCAGGGGGGTTATTTATGTCCTTGTGAATCTTAGGTAGGGCATAAAACACTGGAATTCTAGGATTGATCACATTCAAATAATCGTGTTCTTTTTTGGTCAAAAACCCGCTATCTAGAGCGAAAGATGTGAGAGACTGTATTTCAAGGGCCAAATTAGGGGTGGGATCTACTCTGAGTTCTTTATAATCAGAGGGCTCATTCAATAGCTTGAAAACTTCAGCCTTGTATTTAGACATGTCTAAAACCACAACTCCTCCCCCTTTATCTGCCCTGCAGATCCTAATCTGACGATTTTACTGACCTACAATGTTGTGTCATTGATCACATCAGGGACAATTGTGCAGATAGACAACAACAACTCCTGCGGGCTGAACAAACTTGGATTTTCAAACTGAACAGTGAAGAACCCGACGGGCTCAATCAAAAACTAGAATGGAACATTTTCTTTTGATTTTTTGTAGACTTCGGATATCTTTTGTTGTCAGCTCTATATCATACACCTCATTTAAAACACAAATTTAAAACATAAGTTTTTTGAGAGCGGTTAACTTGCATTTTCTGACCGCGTCTCTTTCGAGTCAGCTGTTCAGTCAGCTGCTCTATTACACAGCCACTCCCGGGGGTCTGACGTCATTCCCCGGGAGTTCATAACCCGGCACAGTCATGGTGTAGCCATCTTTTTTGATCTTTGGATCGATTGAGACGTTGCGGCGTCCTACTAAAAGGTATGTCAAGGTGGCTTCTGAAAATATTTTTGAAGGTTGCTTTAAGTCCAGATATTGATGTAATTTTCTTTTCTGGTTTCAGTTTTTTGATCGGACTTTGATTACACCCTGAGGCAGCAAGTTAGTGAAACGCTGGCCATCGTCGGTGTACCGGTCAATTGAGAGATAAGTAGAAAAGTTTTTTCTTCTATCAAGCTTAGACAGCCCTGCTTATAGTTGTTTACATTTGGGAGCAAACAGAGGTTTTTGCCGGTGAGGTTATCACCCTACCACCTTTATCCACCATTGTGGTGGTGGGAGGGCCCCTATCTGAGGCTTTTCCTCGAGTTCAGCTTGAACTTTCTCCCTATGACTAAAGCAGCTCTGTCTACATGTAGTACTTGACATCATTCATTGTCTTTTCTCTGTCCTAGACATGTCTAATGATTTTTGGAATCTGCCCCTTGCCTCTGAATGCCAGGACACGACAGTGCAGACAAAAGAAGACACATCTAGCCTGCACCTGACCTCTCCACAGCAGTGCCCACTCCTCAGAGTGCAGTGAGACCCAGGTGGCAAATATATGGTCTAGGTCAGCCTGAATGGAACATGGACGAAGTTTGCTCTAAGTGACCTTGAGGATGCTGCTAATTTAAAATATTTTTTATTTTTCTTAGCAGCAGTATGGATATATACATAGCCATCCCAGACCAGTTTTGGCACAGAGATATTTTTAATGTATTCCAAGGATCCTCTTTATCACTGTAGAGATAAAGAAGCTCCAAAGAGACATTAGCTTTATACCTTTTCTGAATATGTCACCGTGTCATTCTCTACTCTGTAAGGCAGGTAACCTGTCTTTTCTCTCTCATTAATTGTAATGCTTGATGTATCTTTATGAATTTTGCTTTTCTGTAATATTAAGTTTATATATATATTCTTTATGCTAGCACTCTTAGTGGTCTTTGTCAGTAATTTTACTTCCTACTGAATTTTCAATGAGGCTATTGAACCCGGGACCTGGCAGATTGTAAGGCCGCTTCAACATTACCCCTCCAAACCTTACATTTGGGGGACTAAACCTTACAGCCTCGGCTTGAGGCACCCAGAAGTATGTGGACGTCGCCATGATGACATCATGCGTATGCGTGATATCATTATATTGACATCTGCGCTTGTGCAGAGGCCCTCCAGATGGGCCCTGAGATGGCAGTAGGGTGTGCCAGCATAGAAGAGGGCTGGAGAGAAGGGGAGTCATTGGCGCCAGCTGATTGCCTACAGCAGTGTTTCCTAACTACTTCAAGCTAAGTACCCCCTAAGTCTAACAAATATCAACTGAGTACCCCAACCACAGAGAAACCCTAGGCCCATGCAAGTTCTACCCCAGATCCCATCCCCTTTACTAATTGTAATGCAGTTTTTACCATTCATTTTTCATATACACACAATATACACAGCAGATATAAATTCTCAAAGCTGACACATTTCAATCACTATATTGAAAATAAAATCATTTTACCTTGCCAGCAATCCTCTGCAGGATGCTGTAATTAGCTTTAAAGGTGAGACCGGGAGGCCAGGGGGGAAGCCAGAGGATGCTAGATAGAAGGGGGAAACATGCAGGCCTTCGGCGAATCGGGCAGTGCTGGCATCGTACCGTGTAGGGAAGTCAGCTGGCAGGCGCCTCTCTTCTTCCTCAGTGTGCCACGGCACACTTGGAATCTCAGGAGGCACACTAATATTACCCAGCACACAGTATACACTGCTCTAGTGTCTGCATAATTTCCCTGCACTATTGGAGTTAATAGCTTTTGATTTTCGGATCGTAAAGATCTATTAGGCTTTTAGGAGTGCCATAACTTGTCAAAAGTACCATGGTGTTTGATGGTAAATAGTCTGATGGACCACAGAAACAACTTTATGTTGCATCTGAAATACAACTGGTAACCAATGTAATTACTTAAGAATTTATGTAACTTGTGCCATTCTGTTGTCTCCCATTACTAACCTAAATGTGGCATTATGTACCAATTGTACCTTTCTCCCTCATGTTTATGAAATTCCAGGATGGAGAGTGTTACAATAGTCTAACCTAGACAGAATCATCCCCTGCACAACAGTCCGAAATCAGAAGGCAAAATCAACTATTTCAAATGAGAGCCTATGAAGTTGGTTAAAACATGCCTTAACTGTCTTAGCTATTTGCAGCTTCGTGGTCAGGCCTGAATCTAAAACAACCCCATATACCTGTAAATATCTCATTACTTATAGATATGGAAAAATTATGTTCTTACCTGTTAATTTTCTTTGTTTTAGATGCAGCAGATGAATCCAGAGACTAGTTAGATAGCACACATCTACCAGCAGATGGGGATAGGGAAACTGATTAATAGGTGGTTCTATTGGCTGGCATGCCTCCTGTATCCTCAGTATTGCTCCTTGCCCAAGCATCTGGAACCAGTAATATGCTTAGCATGTAAAAACTTCTTTCCCATAACAAATTTCAAAGATAATAATACAAAATACAACTACCAACCATAAGAAAACTTCCGAAATCTCGAAACATAAACCGACAGAAACATCCAAAAAGGGTGGGCCTCTGGATTCATCTGCTGCGTCTAAAGGAAAGAAAATTAACAGGTAAGAACATAATTTTTCCTTCCTTAGCAACAGCAGCAGATGAATCCAGAGACTAGTGGGATGTAACAAAGCAATGTGGGAAGCAAACGCCACTTCCATAATAACTGAAGCACCAAATGCAACCTCCATGCGCACAACCACAGCTAACCTGTAAGGCTTAGAGAAGGTATTCTTGGAAGACCAACTGTTTCCCTGCCATCAAGTAAGCGGAAAGAATGTCCTCCATAACCCCTCGAGCAATGGAGCCTTTGGATGCTGTCATACCTTTGTCACTTTCCTTGAATAATACCAAGAGGTAATGAAAATGACTAAAGTTGTTAGAAACCTACAGATAGTGTAGAAGCAATCTATGCATTTTTAAGAAATGCAGTGAAGAAAAGCTCGCCTCCCCATTCCTCCTCTCTGAAAGCAGGAAGGAAAAGTGAGAGCAGCAAAGAAGAAAGGATGACACCACCTTAGGAAGAAACTGTGGTACTGTCCAAACTGACACCCCAGAATTTGTAATTCACCAAAAAAGAATCCCTGCAGGACAAGGTGTGCAACTCAGAAAACTGCCGAGCTGAAGGTATGTCCCCAAGAAACCCCGTCTTCAAACTGACAGCCTTTAGAGCCTCATTAGAGAAAGGTTAAAACGGAGCCTTTTGTAAACTCTCTTAAGACTCGAGTCTGAACAGGATTTCTTAACAGATGGACAAATATGCTGTAGTCCATTCAGGAACCAAACTACAGCAGACTGAGAATCAAGCGAAAAAGTGAGACACTTGGCCCCTGTAACAATCAATGGTTGCCACTTGAAGCTGAAGTGAAGCATACGTTAAGCCCTTAGCCATCCCTTTTTGGAGAAAGCAAGAATACAGGACTGAGAAGTCTGAAAGGGCGAAATACTCTGAGAACTAGCCCAGAATCTAAAACCCTCCAGATGCTAGCATAAGCCGCAGATGTAGATGTCTGAGTTGCCTGGAGAAGAGTAGAAATAACCTGTTCTGAATAAGCCTCCTGGCTCAGCTGTGACTTTTCAATAGCTAGGCCTTAATACCAAAGTGGAACAAAGTTTTATGTTGATCGACCCCTGGGTGATCAAATCCGGAGGTACCGGGAATCACCTACTCCTCAGACTGCATACCATGGACAGCAGAGCAAAACAGGAGCAACTGGAGTCACCATGTCGTGAAAGCAAGCCACGAGTTGTAACACACACCCAATCACCGGCCAAGGGGAAACAGTTAAAGAAGATGACCCAGAGGCCAGTAAAGAGTGAATGCGTCTACTCCCTCTGACTCCTACTCCCTGCGTCTGCTGAAGAATGGAGGAAGCTTGCATTTTGAAACTAAGCCATGAGGTCTAAGTCTAGGAGATCTCACCTCTACACAATGAGCTGGAAGAGCTGAGCTGATAGTTCCGAATTTCCGGGATGTATAAGAGTTTTGCTGAATAACTCTGTCTAAACACTTCTCCTGTCCCGAAATGTGAGCCGCCGATAGAAGATGAGCTACCATCTATTGCCTTGCTCGACAACCGAGTACTTTGCGTACCTCCCTGACTATTGAGAAATGCCACCGCCGTGACACTGTCCCAAAAGACCTTCATCGGCCATCCCTGAAGCATGGCCTGAAATACCTGAAGCACTAGCCTGATTGTCCATAACTTCAGAAGATTGAGCAAGCACTGAGTCTTCTCCTGAGACCAGACTTGCTGCACTGAAGATTGAAGGCACTAAGCTCCCCAACCCAACAGACGGCATTCATGGAAACAATGAGGTAGAGCAGCATTTGCATGCCTTTCAACAGAATGACCTCGCTGAGTCACCAATTCATACTGATCAATGTTTGAGGAGACCGCTGGAGACTACGATTACAGCCTTGAGATAGCGGAAACCACAGGGACAGAAGTAAAAGCTGCCACGGTCCCACTTCTAGAGTCACCACCCTGGATTCTAGAACCAGGT
The DNA here is from genome assembly GCF_902459505.1 of Geotrypetes seraphini. Lineage (NCBI taxonomy): Eukaryota > Metazoa > Chordata > Amphibia > Gymnophiona > Dermophiidae > Geotrypetes > Geotrypetes seraphini. The sequence continues at coordinate 241,399,661 of NC_047086.1, read as the reverse complement.
AAATAATCCCATACTATCGGCCTGGGAGACTGAAGAAGAAGGCGAACCTGATACTGGAACTTATTGGCTCTATATCTGGGAAGAAACACATTTTCCACCTTTGTGTCGAACACCTCCCCCAGATGTTCCAATGATTGGGTTGGGATAAGAGAACTCTTTGAAAATTTGAAGATCCACCCCAAAGATGGCAGGGAGAACTAGGAGCGCCAAGACTACTATCAAGCTCAACACTCCAGCATCTGGAGAGACCCGGAGAATGGCCAAGGACTCTACACAGAAGGCAGAGTGTGCCACTGAGCGGGGAACAGATGTCTCAGTGCTGACCGAGGCCATCCCCCTCCCACAGTATGCCTCGGTCTCTACGCAGACAGACGGGATGAAACAGGTAGAAGCGGATGAGGACATTATGCAGGAACTGCGGAGCCTCAGGGAGGAGGTGAAACGCCTGAGGTGCATCAGGGAGGTTAAGGCCTTCATTGACGATGCCATCCAGGAACTGTCTCATATCACAGAACGAAGCCTCGACAAGACCATCCTTGACACTCCCAAACCTACAGCTCTAAATTCAACGATCAGAATACAGGAAATGATTGGAGATGCCGGTCCCTGGCAGCTGGTAACCTCCTCTACTGGCAAGCAAAGAAAACCCCCCCCCATTCTCACTTTCTTCTTCTTCTTCTCTCAAACAGGGCAGTTCTACACCAACCCCACAACTTTCCCTGAAAAACAGATTTCACGTCCTTCAAGAAGGAACTGTCGAGGATGAAACAGAGGGGGCTCAGGAGGATTCCGAACACAGAACATCGGCTACAGTTCTCGCTGCTTGACCCCCCCCCCTCGGAAGGAGCGTAGAGTGGTGGTCATCGGAGACTCCATGCTAAGAGGCACCGAAGGACCAATTTGCAGACCAGATTTGTAGTCGAGGGAGGTCTGCTGTCTCCCTGGAGCCAGGATCCGGGACATCACCACCAGTATAGACAAACTTCTGAAACCTACTGACCATTTCCCTAGGTTTCTCATTCATGTAGGTACCAACGATACTGCCAGAAGCACATCAGACAGCATCCCTAAAGACTTCGAGGCCCTGGGAAGAAAGCTGAAGCAGACAGGAGCACAGGTGGTCTTCTCATCAATTCTCCCGGTAAGAGACAAAGGCAGAGACAGGGAAGAACGCATCCATAGGACCAACGAGTGGCTTCGCGAATGGTGTTTAGAGATGAACTTTGGATTCCTAGACCACGGAGAGGCGCTACAAGGACTACAGGGACCTGACGGACTTCACCTAACAAAGAGAGGCAAGAAAGTTTTTGGACATCGACTAGCACGTCTACTTCGGAAGGCTTTAAACTAGGTAAGTTGGGGGAGGGTTCATACATACATACCAGAGCAGCAAGGATCCACCCTGGGGAAGCAAGTAAAACCCACACTTCTGAGCCTAAGGTAAGTACTCATAGTATACACAAAAAACAAGAGTCACACTAACGGGGATAGGCATCTCATCACAAATTTGGAGAGCAATGTATGTTAATGCACACAGCTTGGGCAACAAAATCCTGGAACTAGAAACAGAAATAAGGAATGCTGACCTTGACATAATAGCGATATCCGAGACCTGGTTCACAGACTCACATGAGTGGGATATGGTTATACCAGGCTACAATCTACTTCGTCGGGACAGAGAGGGCAAATTAGGAGGGGGGGGGGGTAGCACTATACACTAAGGATAATATCAAAACTACCAGGATCACAGAGGTTAGATACACAGGGGAATCACTTTGGGTAAACCTGGCCAGAGGGAATGAAAAATGCCTTTACCTCGGTGTGGTATACAGGCCTCCAAGACAACAGGAAGACAAAGACAAAGAATTGATTGAGGACATAGAGAACATCACTTTGCGTGGTGACACAGTACTGTTAGGCGACTTCAACATGCCAGATGCAGACTGGAACACCCTCTCAGCAACTATGAGTGGTAGCAGAAGAATATTAACCTCCATTAAGGGTGCACAACTTAAACATTAGAGCCCACCAGGGAAAAGGCAATATTGGACCTGGTACTCACAAATGGAGACAGTGTCTCGGAAGTATCAGTGGGAGACACGCTGGCCTCCAGTGACCACAACATGGTATGGATCAACCTCAGGAAAGGCTTCTCTAAATCAAACATAGCAACGAGGGTCCTCAACTTTAGGGACGCAGATTTCGACCACATGAGAGACTTTGTCCATCAGGAGCTGCAAAACCATGCAGAAACTGACAATCCGGAAACTATGTGGTCAAATCTAAAATCCATCCTGAACGAAGCATCTAGCCGCTACATAAATACAATAAGCAAACGCCGGAGAAACAAAAAACCACAATGGTTCAGCAAGGAAATTTTGGACCTCATTAAAAAGAAAAAAGAAGCATTTATCACCTACAAACATCTTGGGAAAAGGGAGGCAAAAGAAGACTATCTGGCCAGATCTAAGGCTGTCAAAAAGGCAGTCAGGGAAGCCAAACTTCGAACAGAGGAAGATCTAGCACGGAACATTAAAAAAGGGGACAAATCCTTCTTTAGGTACATTAGCGACAGGAAGAGAAACAAAAATGGGATAGAACGCCTTAGGCAATCAGATGGAAACTACGCAGAATCTGATACTACCAAGGCAGAACTGCTAAACGAATACTTCTGCTCAGTTTTCACCTGTGAAGCACCGGGAGCTGGTCCACAACTACAGATAAGAGACAGCCAAAATGACCTGTTTCATGATTACGAGTTTACACCCAGTAGCGTCTACCACGAACTTTCAAGACTCAAAGTAGACAAAGCCATGGGACCAGACAATCTACACCCCAGGGTACTCAGAGAGCTGAGTGAAGTTCTGGCTGAACCACTATCCATGCTCTTCAATCTTTCCATGCGCACGGGAAAAGTACCCCTAGACTGGAAAATAGCTAACGTAATTCCACTCCACAAAAAGGGCTGCAGAACAGAGACAGAAAATTACAGACCGGTGAGTCTTACATCCATAGTGTGCAAACTCATGGAAACACTGATCAAACAGAAACTTGACAAAATTCTAGACGAAGAAAATTTATGTGATCCACACCAACATGGATTTACCAGGGAAGGTCCTGCCAATCTAATCTGATTGACTTCTTTGACTGGGTGACCAGTCATCTGGATGCCGGGGAGTCCCTGGACGTGATATATTTGGACTTCAGCAAAGCTTTTGATAGCGTCCCACACCGAAGGCTGTTGAACAAACTAAAATCGATGGGATTAGGGGATACATTCACAACATGGGTAAGGGATTGGCTAGATGGTAGGCTTCAAAGGGTGATGGTAAACGGTACCCCCTCCAAAACGTCAGCAGTGATGAGTGGAGTACCTCAGGGCTCTGTCTTAAGGCCGATTCTATTCAATTTATTCATAGGAGATTTGACCCAAGGGCTTAGAGGAAAAGTATGGAGAAATTAGGTTCTTACCTGCTAATTTACTTTCTTTTAGCTTCTCCAGACCAGTAGAGGTTAACTTTACGATTGGGTATATATCTAATCATGACCAGCAGGTGGAGACTGAAAACAAAACTTTGGGACAGTATATCCTAGCCCCTCCTCTCTATTTCCCTCAGTCTGCCGAATAGCCAAGCAGAACCAAGAACTGGAAAACAACAGAGAGAAAAAACAATACTCCGAAAGGAGTAACAAATAACATACCCAAAAATGCTGTTGGAAAATGCAGAGGAGAAATTCCCGAAGGAAGAAGGTCCCCACAGCTCGCCAGCTAAGCCAGCCGAGCCACAGCCGCTGTTCTTCAATTCTCCCCGGCCCTAGAAAAATACTAGAACCCGCAGCAAAAACCAAAAACTGCCCGCGCAACAGCCCCAACAACAACAACAACAGACAGGGTGGGGACCTCTACTGGTCTGGAGAAGCTAAAAGAAAGTAAATTAGCAGGTAAGAACCTAATTTCTCCTTCTTTAGCACTCTCCAGACCAGTAGAGGTTAACTTTACGATTGGGACGTACCAAAGCAGTCCCTCTCACGGGCGGGACCCCCGAAGGGCCGATACCAGAACACGCTCACCGAACACCGCGTCCCGACGCGCCTGAACATCTACCCGATAATGCCGAACAAATGAATGCAAGGAGGACCAAACCGCAGCCTTACAAATATCCACCGGAGGCACGAGCGACGACTCAGCCCAAGAAGCCGCCTGACCCCTAGTGGAATGAGCCTTGAGAAACTCCGGAACCGGCTTCTGACTCAGAAGATAAGCGGAAGCAATCATCTCCTTGATCCAGCGCGCAATAGTAGCCTTAGAAGCGCCAGCCCCCCGACGAGGACCCGCCAGAAGCACAAAGAGATGATCGGAGCTCCGAAAATCCCGGGTCCGCTGCACATAAGCATGGAGGACCCGACCGACATCCAACTTGCGCAGCTGTCGTTGCTCAGAAGAACCCTCCCGACTACCCAAGACCGGGAGGACCACCGATTGATTGACATGAAAAGGAGAAACTACCTTCGGCAGAAAGGAAGGAACAGGCCGCAAAACAACCCGCTCCTTCGAAAACTCCAGGAAGGGAGCCCTACAAGAGAAAGCCTGTAGCTCAGACACCCGTCTAGCGGAAGTAATGGCCACCAAAAAGACCGACTTCAGCGTAAGGTCCTTCAACGAACAGCCATCCAACGGCTCGAAAGGAGGGCGCACTAGAACAGAGAGAACCAGATTGAGATCCCAAGAGGGAATCGAGGGCCTTATGGGAGGCCTGATCAACTTGGCCGCCCTAAGAAAGCGAATCACATCAGGAATGGCTGACAAACGCTGACCTGTCACCAGCCCCCGAAAAGCCGACAGGGCCGCCAGATGAACCCGAAGAGAAGACCAGGCCAGGCCCCTATCCAGGCCATCCTGCAAAAACTCTAGAATGTTAGGCAGAGAAGCGCGAAAGGAGACCACTCCCCGCGCTCGGCACCATTCCTCAAAAAGACGCCAAACCCGTACATAAGCCCGAGAGGTAGAAAGCCTCCGGGACCCCAAAAGTGTAGAGATCACCTTGTCGGAATATCCCTTCTTACTCAGGCGGCCCCTTTCAAGAGCCAAGCCGTAAGACAAAAGGGAGACGGGTCGAACATGGGAATGGGACCCTGCGTCAGAAGATCGCACCCGAGAGGCAGAGGAAGAGGATCCGCCACCAGATGCCTCACCAGATCCGCATACCACGGACGACGAGGCCAATCCGGAGCCACCAAGACCACCAGCCCCGGATGGCGAACAATGCGAAGCAGTACTCTGCCCACTAATGGCCAAGGAGGGAACACATACAACAGCCCCTCCGTTGGCCACGGTTGGACCAGAGCATCCAGACCCTCGGCCAGACCGTCCCTGCGACGACTGAAGAAGCGGGGTACTTTGGCGTTGCCACTTGTAGCCATCAGATCCATCAGGGGCTGCCCCCAAGCACGCACTAGCAACTGAAACGCCTCGGCGCCGAGACACCACTCTCCCGGATCCAAGAAGTGACGACTGAGGAAGTCCGCCTGAACGTTTTCTACCCCGGCAATGTGAGAGGCCGAGAGGTCCAGAAGATGCGACTCCGCCCAAACCATGAGCCGAGCCGCCTCCTGCGCCACCAGAGTGCTCTTGGTGCCCCCCTGACGATTGACATAAGCCACCGCCGTGGCATTGTCCGACAGGACTCTGACCGACTTGCCCAACAAAAGGGAGTGGAAAGCCAACAGCGCCAGCCGGACCGCCCTGGTCTCCAACACGTTGATCGACCAGGAGGCCTCCTCCGTGGACCAGGTTCCCTGAGCTGAGTGACCCAGGCACTGGGCCCCCCAACCCAGGAGACTCGCATCCGTAAGGAGCACCGTCCACTGCGGAAGATCCAGACCCACCCCCTGAACTAGGTGAGGGGTCCGGAGCCACCAACGCAGACTGCAGCGCGCCAAGCCTCGCAGGGGAACCGGAACATCCATCCCGTGCCTCTGGGGAGACCACCTCCGGAGCAGAGCATACTGGAGAGGACGCATGTGGGCCCGCGCCCACCTCACCACGTCCAGGGACGCCGCCATCGACCCCAGGACCTGGAGGAAATCTCGCGCCCGAGGACACCGGGACGCCAAAAGCAGGCGAATCTGAGACTGCAATTTGCTCACCCGGGCCTCTGGGAGGAAGACCTTCCCCAAGGAGGTGTCGAACAGCACCCCGAGGTACTCCAGACGCTGAGCCGGAACCAACCGACTCTTGGAAAGGTTGACCACCCAGCCCAGCGACCGGAGAAACTCCACCACCCGAGCCGTAACCCGGGAGCTTTCCTGCAACGACTTGGCCCGAATTAACCAGTCGTCCAGGTAGGGGTGTACCAGGATGCCCTCCGACCGCAAGGCTGCCGCGACGACCACCATCACCTTGGTGAACGTCCGGGGAGCCGTGGCCAGCCCAAAGGGAAGCGCACAGAACTGATAGTGCCGACCCAAGATCGCAAAGCGCAGGAAACGCTGATGAGAGGCCCGAATGGGAACATGCAAGTAGGCCTCCGTCAGATCGAGAGAAGTGAGAAACTCCCCCGGCTGAACCGCCAGAATGACCGACCGCAGAGTTTCCATACGGAAAGAGGGAATCTTGAGAGCCCTGTTGACCCCTTTCAAATCGAGGATGGGCCGAAAGGTCCCCTCCTTCTTGGGCACCACAAAGTAAATGGAGTACCTGCCCGTGCCCCACTCCGGGGGGGGCACTGGAACTACTGCCCTGAGATCTAGCAAGCGCTGAAGGGTCTGGCGAAACGCCAGCGTCTTCCCAGGAGTCTGACATGGAGAAGCGAGGAAAAAATCCGGCAGAGAGCGGGCGAACTCCAGGGCATAACCGTCCCGCACCACCTCCAGGACCCACTGATCGGACGTGATCTCGGCCCATTTGGGAAAAAAGTCGCGCAGCCGGGCCCCCACCGGAACCAAGGGGGGCGCCGGCAAGGCGTCATTGTGCAGGACGGGAAGCGGGGGAACCGGCGGAGGGATTCCCTGCCCCCCGACGGGCCCCCCGAAAGGGCTGCATGCGCTGGAAGAACCGACCCCGGGAAAACCCCGGAGACTGGAAAGAAGCAGCCCCACGCCCAGGGCGATACTTGCGAAATTCCCGCAAACGCCCCCGGGCCGCACCACCCCGAGACGCCGGGCGGGCACGGTCCTCCGGCAAACGGGGAACTTTCGAGTCCGACAGAGTCTGAATCAACTTATCCAAGTCCTCTCCAAATAAAAACGACCCCCGAAAGGGAAATTTAGTAAGCTTAGCTTTGGACGCAGCATCCGCCGCCCAAGCGCGCAGCCACAACACACGCCTTGCGGCCACGCCAAAAGCCATGGACTTAGCCGAGATCCGCACCAAGTCATACAGAGCATCCGAGAGGAATGAGGCAGCCATCTCAATCTTCGCTACCTCCTGATCCACCAGAGACCAGTCGTCAGACTCTCGATCCAAGACCCGCTCCGCCCACCGAAACACGGCGCGAGCGACCAGTCCCCCACAAATAGCCGCCTGGACCCCAAAGGCAGAGACTTGAAAATTTTGCTTAAGGATGGTCTCCAATTTGCGCTCCTCAGAGTCCCGCAAGGCAGAACCGCCCTCAACAGGCACGGTATGCCGCTTGGAAATAGCCGAGACCACCGCATCCACGACTGGCGAAGCTAACGTAGCCCGATCCCCTTCAGGAATGGGATACAGGCGAGCCATGCTGCGCGCCAGCCGAAACGGCGTCTCCGGCGTTTTCCACTGCTCAAGAATAATATCCCGAATATCCTGATGCATAGGAAAAGAGCGGGAAACGGAACGGATCCCTCGTAACAGAGGGTCCCCCACACGCGGAGTCTCCGGCGGCGCGTCCTCAAAACGCAAAGCCGAAGAAACCTGTTGAATAAGGTCAGGCAGCTCATCTCTCTGAAAAAGGCGCACCACGGACGCCTCGTCACTGGAGAACGGGAAACCCGACAACCCGCCGCCAGCTTCCGTCCCCTCCAGAGGGTCCTGGAATTCCTCAGAAGGGTCCAGGTCCTCCTCCAGACCGACACGTTCCTCCGACCACAAATCCTCGTCCCACGACACCCGCGGACGCTTGGACAAGAGAGGCGGCGGAGGGGACGTCACGTCAGACGAGAGAGGCAAAGCCGCAGGGAGCGCGGAGGAAACCCCACCCCCCGAGACCCCCTGGGCGCAACCGGGACCCCCAGCCGCCTGAAAATAGGCTTTGCATAATGAAAAGAAAAAATCAGGGGAAAAACCCCCCGAGGGTCCCAAGGGACTCCCTGCCACAGCAGGGGACCCAGCAGAAACCTGCCCCTGCTTAGCCAAAACAGGGGGAAGGTCACCTGAGGTGGAAGACAAAATGGAGGGGCCAGACAGAGAAGATGGCGTCTTTCCCGCCAAAACAGCTCCCTCCATAGCCTGCAGCGGCTGAGAGACCTGAATAGTCTCAGCCGCTAAAACAGGCAAGCCGGCATCAGCTGTCAAAATATCAGCTGAGAGGGAATCCTCTAAAACCCGACCGTCGGCGGCTCGGGGAATCCCTCCGTGGGCGGACGGAGAAGACCGGGCTTCTCCACCGTTCCCTGCCGACTCGCGAGGCACCATCGGCGGGGAGCTCTGGGCGCCTGCAGCCGCTGCCGACGGAGCTCCTCCACCGCACCGGCCTGAACACCGCTTGCACAGGCCGGCCGCGAGTGCCTCGCGTCTGGAGCACAATGAGCACTTTTTCCCTTTAGAAGTGCTCATTGCTCCATACGCGACCTAGCTGTAAAAAAGTGCCGGTTAGTTGAAAAAATACAGTAAAATACAGTTTTCTTAAAGGGATACAACCCTCCAGACCAGCACTACCTCAGGATTTTTTTTTTTTTTTTTTTTTTTTTTTTACAGAACAGACTCCACAGGCTCTCGAAGCAATATGCCTTGCTTGATTTAGGGGGCAAGGCTTACTGCTGAGGCTCCTCTAAAAAAATATGGGGAGGTGGAGGAAGTGGGGGGAGGGACCCCGCTCGTGACCCGCCGGGTTTGACACCCCCGAGGTCGGACGAACCCCCAAACAGAGTCCGTCCAAGCTCCGTCCGGCTAAAAACAGGGACAATAAACCCCTAAACAAATTCCAACAGCCCTACCAAGGGAGATGGGTACAGATCACTCAACACCTGCTGGAGACTGAAAGAAGACTGAGGGAAATAGAGAGGAGGGGCTAGGATATACTGTCCCAAAGTTTTGTTTTCAGTCTCCACCTGCTGGTCATGATTAGATATATACCCAATCGTAAAGTTAACCTCTACTGGTCTGGAGAGTGCTAAAGAACACTGTTTGCCGATGATGCCAAACTATGCAACATAGTAGGCAAAAGCAGTGTGCCTGACTGTATGACGCAGGACCTACGACAGCTGGAACAGTGGTCATCAACTTGGCAGCTAGGCTTCAATGCTAAAAAATGTAAAGTAATGTACCTAGGCAAAAAAAATCCACACAGAACTTACACACTAAATGGTGAAACCTTGTCCAGGCCCACGGTGGAACGTGATTTAGGAGTGATCATTAGCGATGATATGAAGGCTGCCAATCAAGTAGAGAAGGCTTCGTCCAAGGCAAGACAAATGATGGGCTGCATCCGTAGGGGTTTTGTCAGCAGAAAACCTGAAGTCATAATGCCACTGTACAGATCCATGGTGAGACCTCATCTTGAGTATTGTGTTCAATTCTGGAGACCACACTACCGGAAAGATGTGTTGAGAATTGAGTCGGTTCAGCGAATGGCTACCAGGATGGTCTTGGGGCTCAGGGATCTCACGTATGAAGAAAGGTTAAAAAAACTGCGGATGTACTCACTGGAGGAGTGAAGAGAGAGGGGGGACATGATTGAGACCTTTAAGTATATCACGGGGCGTATAGAGGTGAAAGATGATATCTTCAGTCTTACAGGACCCTCGGTAACCAGAGGAAATTTCAAGGTGATGCTAGGAAGTACTTCTTCACCGAAAGGGTGGTCGATCATTGGAACAAGCTGCCTCAGCAGGTGATTGAGGCCAACAGCGTGTCAGATTTTAAGAGAAAATGGGATATTCATGTGGGATCTATAGGGGAGTAAGAATCAGGGAGTGGGTCATTGGTATGGGCAAACTCGATGGGCTATGGCCCTTTTCTGCCGTCAATTTCTATGTTTCTATGTTTCTAAGATTGAAGAAGAGAAGTCACCTATTTGTGTCATTTTGAAACTGTCCTGTCTGTAAAACTCTCAAATCAAACAGTTGTCCAAGGAAGGATGTACCTGAAACCCCTCTTTGAAACGAAATGGCACCACTACTATCATTACCTTTGAAAAAGTATGTGTAGTCATGGCTAGGCCAAATGGCATCTGCCTAAAGTGGTAGCGCTGCCTGAGGACAGCATAGGGAAGATACTGCTGATGTAGTGGCTATATGTCAATATGTAAGCAATCTTTTTCTAGAACAAGCGGTGAAAGGAACTCCCCCAGTTGAACCGCTGCAATGACCAATATCACAGTTTTCTGACCAGTCCCCTCTTCTTGGGAACCATAAAGGAAATAGAATAACTTCTGTTGCCCCTTTGTTCCAGAGGAACTGGAACTACTGCCCCGAGTTCCATTAACACCTTAAGGGGCATAACACTAACATCATCTTTTGGCTGCTCAGTACTCGGTGACTCCAAGAAAGAATCTGGAATAGGAGAGGAGGATTCAAAGGTGCAATCATCTTGAATAATTGCCAAGCCTATTGACCGGACATCATCACATCCTTCCCTGTGTGAGAAAGCCTAATGAGCTGTGAGAGGGAAACAAGACCCTTTCCGAGTGAAGCACGGGGTACAGGCTGGGTGAGAGTTATAAGTTCTGGATGAAATAACGGAACTCTCCTGTGAAAAATCCAAGGAACATAATAAGGAGTAGAAAACTGCCAATCTATGAGAATTCTAAAAAAAAAAAAAAAGAGAGAGCCGTAACGGGAAGGAAATAAAAAGAATTCCTAGGATTAACTTGTAGTAATCTCTGTTATCCAGAATCCTTAAAATCCACTACCAACATCACCCAAGCTTCTCCAAAAAACAAACTGCCCTTAAAGGGACGATGCCCTAGGTGCAAACAAGAAGCCACATTCACCCTGATACCTATAAGACGAGGCTCGCATCCTGAAAGAGAACTTCAGGGATGACTCTCAAGTGACACATAGCTTTCGCCCCCCTAAAACCTGTCTATAGTGTGGTTCAGAGCCTCAAAGAGAGCTAGCATAGTAATGTGAAGAGGCACCAACTTGGGAAAGAGACCTTGTATACTGACTTATTTATTGCCTTTGGTATTCAAAAAAGGTGTCTTGCCCAAGTTTAAAAGTAGCAGTACCGCTCTTGCTGTCAATTTAGGGAACTGTCATGCACGCAGTAGGAGAAGATGGCAGCTTCAGAATCCTGTGCTACAGCCTGAACAACATGGAGGCACTTCTACCCTAGAAGTGAATATCATGCTGTCTACTGTCTACTTCTAAATGACTTTTGGGGGCGACTAATTTGAAGTGTCTCAGTTCCTGAAGGTTTTTAAAATGAAGCTCTGTCGAGCTGTGACAGGAATTTCCTGTGCTCCAAACTGTGACAAGAACTCTTTATGTTTCAGATAAGATTTTGGATTTATAAATATTTGGATATTCTATTTCAGGGGTAGGGAACTCCGGTCCACGAGAGCCGTATTCCAGTCGGGTTTTCAGGATTTCCCCAATGAATATGCATGAGATCTATTTGCATGCACTGCTTTCAATGCATATTCATTGGGGAAATCCTGAAAACCCGACTGGAATACGGCTCTCGAGGACCGGAGTTCCCTACCCCTGTTCTATTTGGACACTATTGTTTTGTGGATATTGATTTTTCCATAGTTTTTTATTTCTTTATTAGCTTTTCACTAGGGTAGGGGTAGGCAATTCCAGTCCGCGAGAGCTGGAGCCAGGTCAGGTTTTCAGGATATCCACAATAAATATGCATGAGATAGATTTGCATCTCAAGGAGGCAGTGCATGCAAATCCATCTCATACATATTCATTGTGGATATCCTGAAACCTTGACCTGGCTCTGGCTCTCGAGGACTGGAATTGCCTACCCCTGCACTAAGGGATGGGGTTTAGATCAGCCCTTTTTCCTTCTTTTCCCATTTCAATATTGACTAAAATTTTTCACTAGCAGTTTGTACACATTTTCGCAGGACTAGATGATGTACGAGGCAGGACTTATTTAGGTTATTAACCTGTTGCTAGTCACATTGCTGAAACAAGGCTGGGACATTGCTGAAACAAGGCTGCCCTGTGAACTTCTAAAAGCTAAGTTACTCAGCATTTCATATTCTGCTCTTTTCACTGGTTTTCAGCATTATATCTGCTTAATTTCTCTTCTCCTCCCTGTTTCTTACTAAAAAAAAATATAAAAAAGCACAAAAAAATAAATCCTTCTCTTTCCTCTGTTAAATCTTATTTCCTCTTCCTGCATTTTTGTTTAAAATACTGTGTTTTAGGTGGTATAGAGCCTATATTTCTGGTGCCTGTGGCTCAGGGTGACTAAAGTAGGGAAAATCCTGTTATAAATCCTGTGTTTTAGGGTAGCACTGATAGAACCTGCATTTTTGTTTAAAATACTGTGTTTTAGGTGGTATAGAGCCTATATTTCTGGTGCCTGTGGCTCAGGGTGACTAAAGTAGGGAAAATCCTGTTATAAATCCTGTGTTTTAGGGTAGCACTGATAAAACCTGCATTTTTGTTTAAAATACTGTGTTTTAGGTGGTATAGAGCCTATATTTCTGGTGCCTGTGGCTCAGGGTGACTAAAGTAGGGAAAATCCTGTTATAAATCCTGTGTTTTAGGGTAGCACTGATAGAACCTGCATTTTTGTTTAAAATACTGTGTTTTAGGTGGTATAGAGCCTATATTTCTGACTCACTAGTTTTTAGCCATTGTGTCTGATTAGGTGGAGAAGGGAGGGGCTCTGTTTTACTTCTAAGGTTAATTGCATTATCTTTGGGATATTGCTGAAACAAGGCTGCCCTGTGAACTTCTAAAAGCTAAGTTACTCAGCATTTCATATTCTGCTCTTTTCACTGGTTTTCAGCATTATATCTGCTTGATTTCTCTTCTCCTCCCTGTTTCTTACTAAAAAAAAATATATATATATATAAAAAAGCACAAAAAAATAAATCCTTCTCTTTCCTCTGTTAAATCTTATTTCCTCTTCCTGCATTTTTGTTTAAAATACTGTGTTTTAGGTGGTATAGAGCCTATATTTCTGGTGCCTGTGGCTCAGGGTGACTAAAGTAGGGAAAATCTGTTATAAATCCTGTGTTTTAGGGTAGCACTGATAGAACCTGCAGTTTTGTTTAAAATACTGTGTTTTAGGTGGTATAGAGCCTATATTTCTGGTGCCTGTGGCTCAGGGTGACTAAAGTAGGGAAAATCCTGTTATAAATCCTGTGTTTTAGGGTAGCACTGATAGACCCTGCATTTTTGTTTAAACTACTGTGTTTTAGGTGGTATAGAGCCTATATTTCTGGTGCCTGTGGCTCAGGGTGACTAAAGTAGGGAAAATCCTGTTATAAATCCTGTGTTTTAGGGTAGCACTGATAGAACTTAGCTTTTAGAAGTTCACAGGGCAGCCTTGTTTCAGCAATGTCCCAAAGATAATGCAATTAACCTTAGAAGTAAAACAGAACCCCTCCCTTCTCCACCTAATCAGACACAATGGCTAAAAACTAGTGAGTCAGAAATATAGGCTCTATACCACCTAAAACACAGTATTTTAAACAAAAATGCAGGTTACTCAGCATTTCATATTCTGCTCTTTTCACTGGTTTTCAGCATTATATCTGCTTGATTTCTCTTCTCCTCCGTTTCTTACTAAAAAAAAAAAATATATATAAAAAAGCACAAAAAAATAAATCCTTCTCTTTCCTCTGTTAAATCTTATTTCCTCTTCCTGCATTTTTGTTTAAAATACTGTGTTTTAGGTGGTATAGAGCCTATATTTCTGGTGCCTGTGGCTCAGGGTGACTAAAGTAGGGAAAATCTGTTATAAATCCTGTGTTTTAGGGTAGCACTGATCAGGTTCTATCAGTGCTACCCTAAAACCTAGAACCTGCAGTTTTGTTTAAAATACTGTGTTTTAGGTGGTATAGAGCCTATATTTCTGCCTTACTTGTAGTCTTACTTATGGTCCCACCAACACCAGGGACCACTATTCATATATAGAGACCCATATAATCAGGACTACTCAAATCAAGTCACTTCACAACCAATCAAGATGACCTTTATTCTATGCAATCACTGTGGTGCTTTAATTCCAAGACATACTATTTGGAGGCTTAAGGCTTGCCCCATCTGTCTTCAACTTGCCAGTATTAAGGAGGAGCTCTGCAAACTTAAACAGGAATTGAATACAATTAAAGCAGCTTCCATCATTCCACAAAATCATACCAACTTACCACCTCTACCTCAAAGAATAAAACAGCCCAGGAATAAATGGGTCACAGTAGGCTCAGGAAGACTGCGACATGTAACACAGAAACATCCACCTTCACTAATATTACCTCTACAGAATTCCTTCGCTCCACTAGTGCACTGCGATACTCAGGAAAACAGAAGGGAGGTGGGACTGGAACCAATGAAGGTAACTCAAGAGAGCAAGAGCACCCTAAGTACAAATAAAAAAGCCAAAAACAGAAAACTATTACTGTTGGGGGATTCCATCATCAGAGGCATTAACCTTAGAACACAGGGCGAGGAGACCAAAATAGTGAAATGTCTTCCAGGATCCTCAGCTACCAGGAGTTCCAGGCAAATACTGACTATAATTAAGGAAGAAACTAAGGATTTTAACACTGATGTTGTTATCTATCTGGGAACAAATGACCTGGCCAACAACTCCACACTTGCAGCACAGAAAGCTTTTCGGGAGCTTGGTGAGGGCGTGAAACCTTTTGTAAAGACTTTAGCTTTTTCTGAAATACTGCCTGCATATGGAAAAGGAGAGCAAAGAGTGAAAAACACAGAGGACTTTAATAGATGGCTCAGAGCCTGGTGTCATCAAGAAGGCTTCAGGTACATAGGAGGATGGGGAAATACATGGAAGGACAAGAAGCTATATTGCACTGATGGGCTACATATTTCTACAGCAGGAAAAAGAAACCTTGCAGAGAAATTTAGACAATATTTTTCTAGGCATTTAAACAAGAAGGTGGGGGTGGTGTATGTACGAAGTAGAGAATGACACGGGGAGCGATCCCCGCAGGGAGCTGCGGCGTGGCTGCGGTTTGGCTGCGGGTTATGGAGACTCCAAAGCCAAATCGCCGCAGACACGGGGACAAAAGTTTTCACCGCCCGCAAAAACGGTGAAAAGATTTGTCCCCGCAGGCCAATGTACCCCCTTCTAGGAACCGCTATTTACCTGTGTTTCACCGTGCTCCTCATTTGTCAGATCAACCCTTCCTGCCAATAGAACCCGCCCCCCCCCCCCCGACGATCGCCGGCAGGAAGGTGCTCAGCCCTTCATGCCGACAGAACCAGCCCTCCCCAACGATCGCGGCAGGAGGGTACCCATCCTCTCCTGCCTACCCCAACAGCCCCCCCGACGATCGCAGCAGGAGGATATCCAACCCCTCCTGCCAGCTCCCCAACAGCCCCCCTATGATCACTGGTAGGAGGGTGCCCAACCCCTCCTGCCGGCCCCCCCAACGGCCCCCTATATCGCCAATAGGAGGGTGCCCAACCCCTCCTGCCGGACCCTCCCCCAACAAACCCCGCCATCCCGAAACACCACCCTTAGTCTTACTTTCCAAGTTGGACCGGACAGCTCCTCGCTCGTCTGGCCAGCAGGCCTGCCTCCGTCCAAATGAGGCGGGCCCGCCCCTCCCCTCCCCTGCCTAACCCACAGGATCCTAGGGCCTGATTGGCCCAAGCACCTAAGGCCCCTCCTATAGCGGGAGTGGCTTTAGGTGCCTAGACCAATCAGGCCCTAGGATCCTGTGAGTTGGGCAGGGTAGGGGCGGGCCCGCCTCATTTGGACGGAGGCAAGCCTGCTGGCCATACGTGTGAGGAGCCGTCCAGTCCAACTTGGAAAGTAAGACTAAGGGGGTTCCGGGGTGGGAGGGTTCGTTGGGGGGGGGTCCAGCAGGAGGGGTTGGGTACCCTCCTGCCGGCGATCTTAGGGGAGGCCATTGGGAGGACCGGCAGGAGGGGTTGGGTACCCTTCTGCTGCGATTGTCGGGAGGGCCGTTGGGGGGGGTCTACAGGAGGGGTTGGGTGCCCTCCTGCCGTGATCGCTGGGGGGAGGGGAGACTTGCAGCCGTAGCCGCGGTCACTATGCTAATCACGGCAGGGAGATCTTTGCCGCGATTAGGTACAGCGGCCGCGTCTACTTACCATGTAGGCTAACATTGTAAGCATTAAAAGTACATGTCGTGTTTGTTTTTGTATAGTTATTAACTAATATTTAACTAAGTTTTAAAGTTTTAAAGAATGTTTCCTTTATACGTAAATAAAGAAAAGTATATAAAATCGTACCCGTTTGAGGCTTTTATGTATGCAGCGGTGACGGGGCGGTGAATGGGGTTGCAGTGGCGGTGACGGGGCGGTGAATGGGGTGGCAGTGGCGGTGACGGGGCAGTGAAGGGAATGGCGGTGACGGGGCGGTGCAGAGGATGGTGAGACGGGGACGGGGCGGTGACGGGGACCAATTTTTTCACCGTGTCATTCTCTAGTACGAAGGACAATTATAGAGACCACCCCCGGCAAAAGAAAAGATGTGATAGTAGTAAAGGCTGCAACATAAGCAATATCAGCAACTCATTTCTTAGTATTGCAACAGAAAGTGAAACGACACAAAAATCCATACGAAAAAGGAGATTATCGCTGAAAAATAGCTGGAAAGCGATGACCACAAATGCTCGCAGTCTAAGCAACAAAGTTCATGATCTGCAAGCGTTAATGTTAGAGGCAGATCTAGATATTGTTGCTATCACAGAGACATGGTTCAGTGAATCACATGGATGGGATGCAAACATACCGGGATATAATCTTTTTAGGAAGGACAGAGATGGTCATAAAGGTGGAGGAGTAGCTCTCTATGTAAAAATCAATATCTAAGCGACCAAAATGCAAGGGACCTGGGAAGAGGAAGAAGCGATATGGATTGCTCTGAAAAGAGAAGATGGAACTTCTATCTACGTGGATGTAGTCTACAGACCTCCGACTCAATCGCAGCAAATTGATAAGGATCTGATTGTGGATATCCAAAAGTTTGGAAGGAAAGAGGAGGTTCTGCTGTTGGGAGATTTCAACCTGCCGGATGCGGACTGGAATGTTCCGTCTGCGGAATCGGAAAGAAGTAGGGAGATTGTGGATGCCTTTCAAGAGGCTCTGCTCAGACAAATGGTGACGGAACTCACAAGGGAAAAAGCGATATTGGATCTGGTCCTCACAAATGGAGAGAGTATCTCTAATGTTCGAGTGGGTGCTCACCTGGGTAGTAGCGATCATCAAACGGTTTGGTTTGATATAACGGCTAAAGTGGAGAGCGGCCGCACGATACTTAAAGTCCTAGATTTCAAACGTACGGACTTTAATGCAACGGGAAAGTACCTGAAGAAAGAGCTGTTAGGATGGGAGGACATAAGAGAAGTGGAAAGACAGTGGTCTAAGCTGAAAGGAGCGATAAAAATGGCTACGGACCTTTATGTGAAGAAAATCAATAAAAACAAGAGAAAAAGGAAGCCGATATGGTTCTCCAACCTAGTGGCTGAGAAAATAAAGGCGAAAGAGTTGACGTTCATGAAATATATATAAAAAAACCCAAGAAGAGGAGAGCAGAAAGGACTACAGGGTGAAACTGAAAGAAGCCAAGCGAGAGATACGTTTGGCGAAGGCACAGGCGGAAGAACAAATGGCTAAAAATGTAAAAAAGGGAGATAAAAATTTTTTCTGATATATTAGTGAAAGGAGGAAGATAAAAAATGGAATTGCTAGGCTAAAAGATGCTGGGAACAAATATGTGGAGAGTGATGAGGAGAAAGCAAATGTGCTAAACAAATACTTCTGTTCTGTGTTCACAGAAGAAAATCCTGGAGAAGGACCGAGATTGTCTGGCAAAGTTACACGAGAAAATGGAGTAGATTCTGCGCCGTTCACGGAGGAGGGTGTTTATGAGCAACTTGAAAAACTGAAGGTGGACAAAGCGATGGGACCAGACGGGATCCATCCCAGGATACTAAGGGAGCTCAGAGAGGTTCTGACGAGTCCTATTAAAGACTTGTTCAACAAATCTCTGGAGACGGGAGTGATTCCTCGGGATTGGAGGAGAGCGGATGTGGTCCCTATTCATAAAAGTGGTCACAGGGATGAAGCAGGAAACTACAGGCCGGTGAGCCTCACTTCAGTTGTTGGAAAAATAATGGAAGTGTTGCTGAAAGAAAGGATAGTGTATTTCCTTGAATCTAATGGGTTACAGGATCCGAGGCAACATGGCTTTACAAAAGGTAAATCGTGCCAAACGAACCTGATTGAATTTTTTGATTGGGTGACCAGAGAGCTGGATCAAGGACATATGCTAGATGTAATTTACTTGGATTTCAGCAAAGCCTTTGATACAGTTCCTCATAAGAGGCTGTTGAACAAACTTGAAGAGCTGAAGTTAGGACCCAAAGTGGTGAACTGGGTCAGAAACTGGCTGTCGGACAGACGCCAGAGGGTGATGGTTAATGGAAGTCGCTCGAAGGAAGGAAAGGTGACTAGTGGAGTCCCTCAGGGTTCGGTGCTGGGGCCAATCCTGTTCAATATGTATGTAATTGACATTGCTGAAGGGTTAGAAGGAAAAGTGTGCCTTTTTGCAGATGATACCAAGATTTGTAACAGAGTAGACACCGAAGAGGGAGTGGAAAATATGAAAAAGGATCTGCAAAAGTTAGAGGAATGGTCTAATGCCTGGCAACTAAAATTCAATGCAAAGAAATGCAGAGTAATGCATTTGGGGATTAATAATAGGAAGGAACCGTATATGCTGGGAGGAGAGAAGCTGATATGCACGGACGGGGAGAGGGACCTTGGGGTGATAGTGTCCGAAAATCTAAAGGCGAAAAAACAGTGTGACAAGGCAGTGGCTGCTGCCAGAAGGATTCTGGGCTGTATAAAGAGAGGCGTAGTCAGTAGAAGGAAGAAGGTGTTGATGCCCCTGTACAGGTCATTGGTGAGGCCCCACTTGGAGTATTGTGTTCAGTTTTGGAGACCGTATCTGGCGAAAGACGCAAGAAGACTTGAGGCAGTCCAGAGGAGGGCGACGAAAATGATAGGAGGCTTGCGCCAGAAGACGTATGAGGAGAGAC
The DNA here is from genome assembly GCF_902459505.1 of Geotrypetes seraphini. NCBI lineage: Eukaryota > Metazoa > Chordata > Amphibia > Gymnophiona > Dermophiidae > Geotrypetes > Geotrypetes seraphini. The sequence continues at coordinate 241,380,294 of NC_047086.1, read as the reverse complement.
TGGAAGCCCTGAATATGTATACCCTAGAGGAAAGGAGAGACAGGGGAGATATGATTCAGACGTTCAAATACTTAAAGGGTATTAACGTAGAACAAAATCTTTTCCAGAGAAAGGAAAATGGTAAAACCAGAGGACATAATTTGAGGTTGAGGGGTGGTAGATTCAGGGGCAATGTTAGGAAATTCTACTTTACGGAGAGGGTGGTGGATGCCTGGAATGCGCTCCCGAGAGAGGTGGTGGAGAGTAAAACTGTGACTGAGTTCAAAGAAGCGTGGGATGAACACAGAAGATTTAGAATCAGAAAATAATATTAAAGATTGAACTAGGCCAGTTATTGGGCAGACTTGTACGGTCTGCGTCTATGTATGGCCGTTTGGAGGAGGATGGGCAGGGGAGGGCTTCAATGGCTGGGAGGGTGTAGATGGGCTGGAGTAAGTCTTAACAGAGATTTCGGCAGTTGGAACCCAAGCACAGTACCGGGTAAAGCTTTGGATTCTCGCCCAGAAATAGCTAAGAAGAAAAAAAAAAAAAAAAAAATTTAAATTGAATCAGGTTGGGCAGACTGGATGGACCATTCGGGTCTTTATCTGCCGTCATCTACTATGTTACTATGTCACCTATGAGTTTCCTGCCTGGAGCCGAAAAAGTACTAAGTATTTATTATTTAATCTTTTGGGCCTGTACTGATTTGTCCTTTTAATATTGATTTTTTGAGCGAGTGCCAGGTCAATTTTGAAAGGGGATTTGAAGTTTTCTTGCCAAATTCCTATCTTGTTGCATTTATTATTATTTTGGCAAATTTAGGTTTGTTTGTGGCCTCTTGGTGAATGAAACAGTACATATCAGCCTGTATGATAGCTTCTGCTATTTCCATCATGGGAGTAATGCTGAGGAATAAATTAACTGGACCACTGAGGGTTCTATCTGATATTCAGATGTTTAAAAAAATACTTAAAACTACATTATTTTTAGAAGCTTTTCAATAAATGATACGTTGTTTAATGCTGGTTTTAAGATGAATGATTCTGTGAAGATCTATGAAATCTTGGTTTTAAGATGTAACTATGTGTATAAGTTGTGTTTGTTTTACTTTATGTCTGTTACTTTTGTAATGCGGCTTAAGAATAGGCGGCTGACAAATTTTTTCAATAAATAAATAAATTATAGCCAATCCTAGTAGAACAGCAAGCAGTATCCTGGATTAGCCTAGTAGGCAGAGTAGTGAACTATAGAAATGGGGACACAGGCCCGTATCCCAGTCTAACTATTACACTTATGGTGGAACATGTAAGCTTTCCAAAATCCACCCAAATCCCACTGTACGTACATATAGGTGACACTTGCAGGCATAAGGGCTATTCGTGTGGTATACAAATGGATCCAGTGGGTTTTGGAAAGCTCACCATCCTCTATAATAAAACCCTAAGGGGTCCTTTTATCAAGTTGCGGTAGGGGTTTAACGTGCGTAATACTGCGCGCTAAAATGCCTGCCGCGCTAGCCGCTAACGCCTGCATTGAGCAGGCGTTAGTTTTTTAGCCGGCCGTGGAGGTTAGCGCGTGATGAGATGTATGACGCTCTAACCCTGCTAGCGCGGCTTGATAAAAGGAGCCTTAAGTGCGCATGTGCACTTATGATGTCGTGATCCCTGCCACTGTGATGTGTGCTTCCGTGCCACACATGCGCACATGCGCACTGCCTGCCTTCTGCCCCAGTCTCTGATGCCGGCTGACTTCCTGCGCTGCCATTGCCAGGAAGCCTCTTCTCACTCCTGGACCAGCAAATACAGCAGTTTCATCATGCAGCCGCGGAGCATTTGCTAGGCCGGCCCACTTCAATAATGTGAGGTGGGCCGGCCTAGCAAAAGCCCCAAGGCTGCCCGGGCTAGCGGATGCTGGACAGGGGGATCAGGGAAAGGAGAAGGGGTACTACTGGACAGGGGGAGCATGGAAGGGGTGCTGCTGGACAGGGGGGGAGGTTAAAAGGAGAAGGCCTGCTGCTGGACAGGGGGGGAGGTAAAACAAAGAGAGAAGGGCTGCTGCTGGACAGGGGGAGCAGTGAAGGGGTGCTGCTGGACAGGTATTGATGGACGGGAGAACAGGGAAAAGGTGCTGCTGGACACGGGGGGAGGTAAAACAAAGGAAGAAGGGCTACTGCTGGACAGGGGGAGCAGGCAAGGAGTGGTGGTGGAAAGCCGAGGAAAGAGAGACAGAAAGAAAGACAGACAGCGGCCAAGGAGAGAGAAAGAAAGACAGACAGACACATCTATGCTAGCACCCATTAATGTAACGGGCTTAAAAACTAAAACAATATAAAGGGGTTATGGTGAGATGTGTGCCTGAGACATAATTAAGTGAAAGCAAAAACTTAAATCTATAAACAACCTTTCATCAGAAACAGTGTAATGGAAGCGTGCTTAACTCCGATCAGTACACGAATCTCACAGCATGTACAAATAAATTCAAACTGAAAGGAGGAAAAAGCCTCAGAAAAACAGTGTTCACCAGCAGCTTAAGGTGAGACCGGTAAATACATCATTGGCATAAAAAAATCCCTTTCTAATGCAAAGCAAATGTGACAGAAAACAACTAAATAAGTGAAAAAGCTACTTATCTGCCGAGGATCGGCGCACCAACAATGGCCAGCGTTTCACAAATTCAGGCTGCCTCAGGATATAATTGCCAGTCAATCCTCACTCCGTCGGAGCACGGTCAAGCGTGTCTTTCAATGCAATCCTCTGTAGAAAAATGGATCTTTGAATCCTCTATGGTTGTGTAAAAAGTTTCTATAAAATAATTCAGCACACGTAGATGGAAGCTGAACATACCTTACCGTGGGAACACAATCCAACGCAACTCCCTCCATTGCAAGATAGCTGACACAAACCGACGGCTTGGTTTTACAAGCACAGAAGTGTGACGTTGGAACCCGGAAGTGTACGCGCTGACTTCCTGTGCACTATAAATTCAAAACTGATGTTACCAATGGCACAGCACATGAAGCAGAAAGAAAAAAATAATAATGAAACTGAGTGACTTGATCGAAATCTAATAGTCCAGAAAGGTACAACACTAAAGATCAAAAGAACTGGTTCCATTCCAATTTAACATTGAGTCCCTCAGGCTCCTCAATTTGTAATTTGTAGATCCAAAAATTGTTCCCTCTGGGCTAAACGTTTTCTATGATAACAACCCTCTGGGATATGATCGATGGTCTACAATGTAACTCGTAAAAGCTGTGATTATATTGTAAACAGTGCATCACCAGGGGAGCTTGTAGTTTATTATGTTCTAGGCAGCTCTTTTTTCTAAACTGGAGCATAGTTTGATCCACATACATCCTGAGACATAGGCAGCGGAACAGTTAACCACAAAATTAAACTACCGTACACAAAGCACACTGTACATATGCTTCTCAACATTCATTTCTACCAGAACACAGATAACCCCTATACACATACGGGACCACAAACTAAAAGTACTAATATATAAAAACAAAACCCTAAGATTCAAGACTCTGGATGCAGCACAACCCCAGAGAAATAGAAACAAATGCATTTCTTCCGTAACAGTGCAAAATATAGACAGCAAATGTAATTTCTCAAAACTGACACAATTCAATCACTAAACTGAAAATAAAATTGTTTCCCCTACCTTTGTTGTCTGGTGATTTTGGTTTTCAAACCATCTTTCCCAGTCTGTGGCTGCACTTCCTTCTCTCTGAGCTCTTAACTGTGTATCTAGGGCCACCTTATCCATTTGCTGTTTTTCTCTCCTTCACTTTCTGCCCTGCATCCATCTTTGATCCAAACAGACCGGGGATTTTAAATTTCAGTCCACTTGAGGGGCAATACTTTTAAAATAGAACAAAACACAAAAGACCCCCCTCTCATCAATACTGGGCAAGTTTCTCAAATAATATCATCATATAACATTTAAAGGCTTTTAAATATTTAAATGTGCTCATATGCTCTTCAGCAAGGCACCACAGCAGCAGTACAATGTTGCTGAAAAGGTGCTTGAATTTCAATCATAAAATGAGACTCTAGGCACCCTAATCACCACTTTTTGAAAGAAGAACATTCACATGTAACACCCAATAACAGTAAGAAGTAATCCCACTGCTGTACAGCACTTCTTTCAGAATGACTTCGTTGTTCTATTTAAGGTCCTCAGCGGGCCACCACACACTCAAATCATTTCATAGTGTGGGGCTTTATGCTCCTATTCGTCACTGGACCCATATATATAACTTCAATTTTTTTGAAAAGGTTTTTATATATAAATACTAAAAGTACTTAGCTTATGGTTTTGACGCTAGCCGGGAGGGTAGAAACATCAGCCACCACCAACATGTTTCGCCCATGCAACTCTAGGGCTTTATCAAGGCTCCCTCTCCCTATACAAAAGTAAAAAACATACCTAAGTATGGCTAATACCATAAAGCATAAAATAAGCTAATACTAAGTGCGAACTCTTACCGTTCATAATCGGTTTACTCCCACCATCGCGTCATAGACGAAATGGCGGTCGCGTTCTTTCTCAGCTGATTTATACGTGACCCAGACGTCGACGTCCCAGGTGATCAGGGACGTCAGGGTCTGACGTCAAAACTTACACTATCCATCTCAACATTTATTTAATATCACATACGTTATTTATACAGGAATCCCCAAGATCATAACCTCATATTAAGGAAGCCCACTCCAACTCGTTATTAAGTCCATATGGGACCACCTTGTTAAGACGATAGAACACCATAGTTATGGGAGATTTCAACTACCATGGGATAGACTGGTGTCTTGGAAATTCAAAATGTGCAAGGGAAACGGAGTTCCTGGAAGCTGTTCAGGACAGCTTCATGGAACAACTTGTCGAGGCACCAACGAGAGGATCAGCGATTCTGGATCTGATCCTCAATGGGCTGAAAGGACCCGCAAAGGGAGTGGAGGTCGTGGGACCACGAGGAACCAGTGACCACAACATGATTCAGTTCAAAGTGCAAATAGGATTACCTAAGGGAAAGAGAACCAAGGCAACAACGTTTAACTTCAAGAAAGGGAACTATGATGCCATGAGACAAATGGTGAGAAAGAAGCTCAGAAACAGCTCCAAGGAAACGTGGACTGTGGAGCAAGCCTGGTCCCTATTCAAGGACACAGTAAACAAGGCGCAAAACCTATATATACCAAGATTTAGGAAAGGATCCAAAAAGAATCAGACGAAGGACCCTGCATGGATAACCAGTGAAGTAAAGAAAGTGATAGGAGACAAGAAAAAATCATTTTGGAAGTGGAAAAAAGACAAAACCGAAGGAAATTGGAGAGAGCACAGGCAGTATCAAAAACAATGTCACCGAGTAGTCAGGAAAGCCAAGAAAGAGTATGAGGAGAGACTGGCCAACGAAGCAAGAAATTTCAAACCATTTTTCCGATATGTGAAAGGGAAACAGCCAGCGAGGGAGGAGGTGGGACCCCTGGATGAGGGTGACCGGAAGGGAGTGGTGAAAGAGGAAAAAGAGATGGCTGGTAGGCTAAACGAGTTCTTCTCGTCGGTCTTTACAATAGAAGACACATCCAGTGTGCCAGAACCAAAAAAAATCTTCAGGGGAGATCAAGAGGGGAAATTATCATGCATGGAGGTAAGCCTCGAAGACGTTCTCAGGCAGATAGATAGATTAAAAACTGACAAAGCTCCGGGCCCAGACGGGATCCACCCGAGAATACTGAAAGAGCTCAGAGATGAAACAGCAGAGTTACTGCGGCATATTTGCAACCTGTCCTTGAGAACAGGGGTAATCCCGGAGGACTGGAAGATAGCGAATGTTACACCGATCTTCAAGAAAGGATCGAGAGGCGACCCGGGAAACTACAGACCGGTGAGCTTAACCTCTGTTCCGGGGAAGATGGCCGAATCACTGATCAGGGAAGGTATCAATGAGCATATAGAAAAAAATAATCTGATGAGATCAAGCCAGCATTGTTTCTGTAAAGGCCGATCATGCCAGACAAATCTACTGCATTTCTTTGAGGGGATAAGTAAACAATTGGACCAAGGTGACCCCGTAGACATCGTATATCTAGATTTCCAAAAAGCCTTCGACAAGGTGCCCCATGAACGCCTACTGAAGAAACTGTGGAGTCACGGGGTGGAAGGAGACGTGCACAGATGGATCAAAAATTGGCTGGCGGACAGGAAGCAGAGGGTAGGAATAAAGGGGCACTACTCTGACTGGATAGGGGTCACAAGTGGTGTTCCACAGGGGTCAGTGCTGGGACCACTGTTGTTCAATATATTTATTAATGATCTAGAAACGGGGACAAAGTGCGAAGTTATCAAGTTCGTGGATGACACAAAACTCTCCAGAACGGTCAGAACTGTTGAGGAATACAAAGACCTGCAGAGCGACCTGAACAAACTGAGTGAGTGGGCAAAAAAATGGCAGATGAGCTTCAATGTGGAGAAATGTAAGGTCTTGCACATAGGGAAGGGGAACTCCAGGTACAGCTATACGATGGGAGGGAGGGTACTCGGGGAAGGCAGCCAAGAAAAAGATCTGGGGGTATTGGTGGATAACACAATGAAGCCGGAGGCGCAATGTGCAGCGGCCTCAAAAAAAGCAAGCAGAATGCTGGGCATTATCAAAAAGGGTATCACTACCAGAACGAAGGAAGTTATCCTGCCACTGTATCGAGCAATGGTGCGCCCACATCTGGAATACTGTGTCCAATACTGGTCGCCATACCTCAAGAAGGACATGGCAATACTCGAGAGGATCCAGAGGAGAGCAACGAGGATGATAAAGGGTATGGAGAACCTCTCATATGCCGAACGGTTAGACAGGCTGGGGCTCTTTACCCTGGAAAAGCGGAGGCTGAGAGGGGACATGATACAGACTTATAAAATCATGAAAGGCATAGAGAAGGTGGAGAGGGACAGATTCTTTAAACTAGCAGGGGCAACTAAAACAAGAGGTCACTCAGAAAAACTGAGAGGAGACAGATTCAAAACGAATGCAAGAAAGTTCTTCTTCACTCAACGGGTGGTAGACACCTGGAACACGCTTCCCAGAGAGGTGATAAGCCAGAGTACAATTCTGGGGTTCAAAAAGGGACTGGATGACTTCCTGGAAGCGAAGGGAATAACGGGGTACAGACAGAGGTTTACCTCACAGGACACTGAGCAAATAGGGTATGGACTTTTTAGGTTAGGTAGGGAACATTTTCAGGTCATGGACCTGGGGGGCCGCCGCGGGAGCGGACTGCCGGGCGCGATGGACCCCTGGTCTGACCCGGCAGAGGCAATGCTTATGTTCTTATGCTTTTTATATTGATTTTATTTGCAGTGTGCAGTGCCTAAGAAGAACAAAAACGTGCTATAACAATTGTGCTCATAGTTAAGAAACAAAATTCATTATAAAAATATAACAACCATGTATTTAAAACATTGTTTTAGTCTGGCTGCCAGGCAGTGGCGTACCTAGGGTATGTGGCACCCGGGGCCCATAATTTTTTGACACCCCCCCATGTAAAAAAATATTTTTTGTAATAACCATGAAACTGAATAAATGGTCATAATAGAAACAGGCAGTGAAAATTTTCTTTTATTGAACCTCATATATGTAACCATTATTCCAAACATACCATAACATAACATAAATTATGTCTGAATTGTCATGACATCAGAAGTACATATGGAGTAGTTGCAGGTGATGCTTGGGACAGTTCTGATTGTGTTAGTTCGGTTTTATGTGTTTTTTGAATAGAAGGGTTTTTATTTCTTTTTTGAAGGTTTTGTAGTTTGTGGTCGAGGTCAATAGGTTGTAGAGTTGAGGGTCGAGTGTTGCAGCTCGAATGGCTAGGAGGTTGTCGAACTGTTTTTTTCTTTTGACGTTTTTGGTTGGAGGGTGTGTGAATGGTGCGTGAGTTCTCCTATGTCTGGTTGAGGTGGATTAAATTATTTAGCTGAAGAAATTAGTTACCCCCTCATCCCACACACATTAATTCTCTTCCATTTTTGTTCCCATTATAAAAAACACTGATAAGTTCTCAGAAAAAAAATACATTAAAATAAGAAGTGAAAACAAAGGCCCCTACAGATGAGAACATAACATAAGAATAGTCTAACTGGGTCAGACCAATGGTCCATCATGCCCAGTAACCCATTCTCATGGAAGCCAATCCAGGTCACTAGTACCTGGTCAAAACCCAAAGAGTAGCAACATTCCATGCTACCGATCCAGGGCAAGCAGATGTTTTCCCCATGTCTTAATAACAGACTATGGACTTTTCCTCCAGAAATTTGTCCAAATCTTTCTTAAAACCAGCTACGCTATCTGCTTTTACCATAACTTCTGGCCACTTCATTTTTAAGCTGAGATCTTTCCTTCCAAACAGAGACTTTGCTAGATGTCAAATACAGCACAAGGTAACTTCACACGGACTTAGCTGTGCAGGAAATGTGAATCTCCTCATACATCCATCATATAGTGCAAAAATGTGCAAAGGTCTGTTTTTTTCTTTCGATCACTACATAGACTAATACCACACAAGCAGCGCGGTTACAAACATATTTTGTAGGTCAGTGCTAAGGTCAACAAAGTTTCCTTCCTTGGACCAGAAGGAGATACTGAAAACCACTGGAAGAGATCCCAAAACAACTACCCAGGAACAACACCCAAAGACCCACTCTGTGCGTGAACCAGTTGAGTGGAGTGGACTAACTGGGGGGTGGAAATGGGCCCTGAGCTTGCTCAGCAGAATTTCCCAGTTCACCTCTTTCTCTCAACATATTGACACGCTGCTGCCGCCACCACCACTAGGAATACCTCACCGGGTAGGCCAGCAATGTTATAAACTTTATAAAACACATTATTATATTTTCTTATAAAGCACATATTTTAACTGAACTCTCTGATATCCTCAGCCTTTCCATTCACAAAAATAGAAGGAAGAAAAGTTCCCATTTCTGCTGTCTCATGTCCCCGGCCTATACAATATTTTTATTCTGCAGAGTGCAGACCCTTCAAAAATCTGACCAAATCCTCATTTCACTTGCATTATAAAGTACTGAGGATGCCATCTCTCCCCAATCCCAGGTCCTAAAGTCTAAGACAGTAGCGCAAACTAGTGCTGCCAGATTCAGGAAAAAAAATTTCGATTCGATTCAGCCTATTGAATTGGTTTATCGATTCGATTTTCCTGCCCAATTGGGTGTTTTTTTCAAACATCCTGGTGGGTTTATTTTATAGCTTTTTCACCCCCCCTTTGGCTTCTCCTAACCACACTGGCGCTGTGGTGTAAATAAAATAAAGAAACAAAAGGACTTTTTATCTATCTGTTAAATCCTAGCTCACGTTTGCGGTCTAACACCAGCTCTGGCAGGATACACATTTCAAATCTGACATATTGTAATCACAAAACAAAAAATAAAATTAGTTTTTCTACCTTTTTGTTGTCTGGTTATTTTTCAAATCTTGTTGGTCCAAGGCTCTGGTTGTCTTCTGATAACTTGCTTGCCAGGGTCTCCTTCTTTCTCCGTGCTAACCATCCATCTGCCATCTCTGTCCTTCCCTTCCGTTTCCCTTCCCTCCCCCGGATGTCTGGCATCTTTCCTTTTTTTGTCTCCCTCCACAGATCCACCTTTTCTTAACTACCCTTTCATCCAGCAGCTCTCCCTCCTTCCCCACCACCCCAGGGTCCACCATCTCTCCCTTTCTTTTCCCAACTACCCTCCTAACCAGTATCTCTATCCCCCCCTCCACACCATCCCTTGTGTCCAACTTCTCTCCCTTTCTGTTCCTTCCCTCCCTAAAACCCATGACCATCATCTCTCTCTCTCTCCTCTATTTTCAGACCCATTATTTCTTCCTACCAAAGTCCGGTATATGCACGTCTCTTTGAACCCCTCCCCCTTCCCTCGTGTACTTCTACACCAGGGCCCCCCCTCCCCTGAAGGCCTGTCCCCCCTTAAAAGTCTGCATCCCAACCCTGAAGGCCTGTCCCCCCTTGAAGGCCTGCCTGCCTGCTCCCCTTGAAGGCCTGTCCCCCCTTGAAGGCCTGCACCCTCCCTGAAGGCCTGCACCCCCCAAAGGCCTGTCCCCCCCTTGAAGGCCTGCCCCCTTGAAGGCCTGTCCCCCCACCGAAGGCCTGCACTCCCCCGAAGGCCTGCACCCCTCCCCCGAAGGCCTACACCCCCCTCAACGGCCTGTCCCCCCCTTGAAGGCCTGCCTGCCTGTTCCCCTTGAAGGCCTGCCCCCCCTTGAAGGCCTGCACCTCCCCCCAAAGGCCTATACCCCCCTCGAAGGCCTGCCCCCCTTGACGGCCTGCACTCCCCCGAAGGCCTGTCCCCCCCTTGAAGTCCTGTCCCCCCCTTGAAGGCCTGTGCCCTCCCTGGAAGGCCTGTCCCCCCCCTAAGGCCTGTACCCCCCCCGACGGCCTGCCTGTCCCCCTTGAAAGCCTGTCACCCCCCCCCGAAGGCCTGCCTGTCCCCCTTGAAAGCCTGTCACCCCCCCCCCGAAGGCCTGCCTGTCCCCCTTGAAGGCCTGTCCCCCCCCTTGAAGGCCTGCCTGCCTGTCCCCCCCTTGAAGGGTTGTTCCCCCCTTGAAGGCCTGTGCTCTCCCTGGAAGACCTGTCGCCCCCCAAGGCCTGCACCCCCCCCCCGACGGCCTGTCCCCCCCTTGAAGGCCTGCCTGCCTGTCCCCCCCTTGAAGGCCTGTGCCCTCCCTGGAAGGCCTGTCCCCCCCTAAGGCCTGTCCCCCCCTTGAAGGCCTGCCTGCCTGTCCCCCCCTTGAAGGCCTGTGCCCTCCCTGGAAGGCCTGTCCCCCCCTTGAAGGCCTGTCCCCCCCTAAGGCCTGTCCCCCCCTTGAAGGCCTGCCTGCCTGTCCCCCCCTTGAAGGCCTATGCCCTCCCTGGAAGGCCTGTCCCCCCCTTGAAGGCCTGTGCTCTCCCTGGAAGACCTGTCGCCCCCCAAGGCCTGCACCTCCCTGACGGCCTGTCCCCCCCTTGAAGGCCTGCCTGTCCCCCCCTTGAAGGCCTGCCCCCCCTTGAAGGCCTGTGCCCTCCCTGGAAGGCCTGTCCCCCCCCTAAGGCTTGCACCCCCCCCCCCCGACAGCCTGTCACCCCCCCGACGGCCTGTCACCCCCCCGACGGCCTGTCACCCCCCTGAAGGCTTGTCCCCCCTTTGAAGGCTTGCCTTCATGAAGGCCTGTCTCCCCCCCTCTACAAGGTCTGCCTGCCCCCCCCACTACCTCGAAGGACCGCTCAGCACCACCACCACCACCACGACGAAGCACTGCTTATTCCCCCGGTCTCCCCGCTTCATTTCCCTGGGGAAACAGCCTGCAGCAAGATCGCGCGATGCCAGTGATCTTTGCTTGCTTCGGCTGTTTCCTCCGCCGTGGTCCCCCCTCCTCTGACGTCAGAGGAGGGGTGGGACCATGGCGGAGGAAACAGCTGAAGCAGGCAAAGATCGCTGGCATCGCGATCTTACTGCAGGCTGTTTCCAGACGCAACACCCGGCGCAGGGGGTGGGGAACCGGACCAGACCAGGAGCACCCCCTCAGGGCTTGGCACCCGAAAGCGGACCGCCCCCCACTTGGTACGCCACTGCTGCCAGGTAACCTGTGGCGCTGCTGTGGCGCCTTGCTGAAGAGCATATGAGCACATTTAAATATTTAAGAGCCTTTAAATGTTATATGATGATATTATTTGGGAAACTTGCCCAGTATTGATGAGGGGGGTCTTTTGTGTTTTGTTCTATACATCCATCTTTAGCATTAACTTTTAACATTCAACTTTCTTCCATTTTTCTGCTTTCTTCTCAAAATCTATTTTTCCATGCCTTCCCTTCCCCTTCCCATGTGTACCATCTCCTCCCTCTTTATTCTCCCTTACTCCCATCTGTCCATAAGAAGCATTTCTTCTTATCTCTTCCCTGTCGCATCCATCGCTGTGCCCCATCTCTTCCCTCTGTCTCCCCTTCTCCTCCATCCGTATGCACCATCTCATCCCGCTCCCATGGTCATACATCTCTGTCTTCCCCCTCATATAGTCTGGCATCATTCTCCTCTCCTTCCCATAGCCTAGAATCTCTCTCCTCTCCCATGGTCTGGCATCTTTCTCCTTCTCTCCCTCTTGCCGAGGTCTAACATCTCTTTCCTCTCCTTTCTGTGGTCTGGCATCGCTCTCTCCCCTCCTTCCCTTCCATTTTGTGGTCTGGCATCTCTCTCTCTCTCTCTGCTTCCCATTCCAGTGGTCTGACATCTCTCCCTTCTTTGAGTCATCTCTCCTCCCTCCCAGTGTAATATTTCTCCCTCCCTCCTCTCCACCACTATCATGTCCAATTCTCTCTCTTCTTCCTTTCCCCATATACATCATCTCTCTTTCCCTCTCACGCCACACACCTATGTCCAACAATTCTCCATTTCTTTTCCCTCCCCCACCGGACGTTTTCTTTCTCTCCCTTCCCACTATCCCACCTGTGCAGCATCTCTCTTTTCCTCCTTTCTTAACCCCCCCAGCCCATGCATTTGTCCTTCCAAACCCTCTCCCAGTACGTGCAGTATAGTATCTTTCTCAACCCCCTGAGCATCTGTCTTCCCTGCCTTCCCAACTCCCTACCCCCAGCCTGTGGCGTGTATAACATTATTTCCTTCCTTCCCCCCTAGAGGGACCCTGCTGCATGACCTCTTTCTTCGGCTTTCAACTCTTGACTCCCTGACTCCCAAACTCTCCCACACTCCTACCTCTTCCTCGGTAATGGTTTTTTTAAATCTTCAGGCAGCGTTGACAAAATCAGTGACTTGCCGTCGACCTGCCCCGGAAGTCTTCTTTCAGCAGCAGTTCGCCTATGCAGAAACAGGAAATCGCTGCTGAAAGAAGACTTCTTTGGCATACCGATGGCTGGACGTTGATTTTGCCAATGCTGCCCAAAGATTTAAAAAACCAAACACCGGGGAGGAGGTAGGTGTGTGGAAGAGTTTGAGAGTCGGGAGTTAAGAGTTGAAAGCCGAAGAAAGAGGTCGTGTGGCAGGGTCCGGTATATATTTGAATATAGGTTGATCCAAATATAAGTCAAGACCCTCATTTTCCTCCCAAAAAGGAGGAAAAATGGTTGACTCGAATATAAGTTGGGCGGCTTAATATTCAAGTGCTCTGCCCTGCTCTGTACACAGCCCCCTCCCCTGTCAGGCTTTGCACCCAGACCCCTTCCCTCCCTTGTCAGGCACAGCACCCAGGCCCCTCCCTGCCAGGCTCTGCACCCAGCCCCCTTCCCTGCCTGCATTGCCAGACTCTACATCCTGTCCTCCCTCCCTGACCTGTTTGTGTACCTCCTCTGCCAATCCATGGTGGTTCAGAGGTGCAGCGGGCAGGAGTGAGCTTTCTGTGCTCCTGCTCCACTGCTAATCCGGTCTTCGGTGGCTGCTGGAGTTCTATTTTCTTCAGCCGCTTAGTGGCACTGAGCAGGAGCGTGCTTTGGTGCTGCTACTTGGTGCTGAGCGGCTTTCTGACTGGCTCCCACAAATTCTTGCAATTTGCGAGAGCCAATCAGGAAGCCGCTCAGCGCTGAGCAGCAGATCCACAGCACGCTCCTGCTTGGTGCTGCTCAGCAGCTGAAGAGAACTCCGGCAGCCACCGATGACCGGGATAGCAGCGGGGCAGGAGCGCAGAAAGCTTGCTCCTGCCCGCTGAACCTCTGGACCACCAGGGTTTGGCAGAGGATGGACAGGACAGGACATGACAGGAGTGCCAATTGTTGGTGAGGCCATGGCCCCTGTGGCTTCCCTCCCCCCCCCCGTTCTGACACCTATGTCCTGGGACATTGGCAAATGATCATGTAAATGACATATGAGGTTGTGCAAGTTGTTTTATATTTTAATACTTCGAAAGTAGTCAGACTCTGACTATCTCCTGACCCCCCTCACAATATCTTTAGTCACCATGACCCTCAGAAATGCCACCGAGATACTCAAGTGTGTTTCATAGTATCTGGCTTTATGCATTTAATCTTCACTGGGTCTCTTAAAATGATTTGTGATATTTTTTGATGTTGAATATAGTTGTGTCTTTCAAAACAATAAATAATTTATAATAAATATAATGAATTAGCTTCATAAAGGGATAGTAGCCCTGAAGAAACCCTCGGGTGAAACATGTCAGCTTTTGCATCCCTTAGAACTCGACCACTTTAAGTTAAGTATCATAAAGAATTACTAGCACAAAATATATTCATTATATTTATTATAAATTATATATTATTTATTGTTTTGAAAGACACAACTACCGTATATTCAACATCAAAAAATATCACAAATCATTTTAAAAGACTCAGTGAAGATTAAATGCATAAGCCAGATACTATGAAACACACTTGAGTATCTCGGTGGCATTTCTGCGGGTCTGGGTGACTAAAGATATTGTGAGGGGGGTCAGGAGGTAGTCAGAGTCTGACTACTTTCAAGTATTAGATTCTATACTCTCTCATTATTATTGAAACACACTGTCCATATAGTTTTATATTTTAAAGCAGACTTCTTCCCCGTCCGTGGGTGCAAGAAAAGGCCCTGCCATTCCAAGGTAATATCACACGTCAAACACCTTCGACATTTGGAGTGGCCCCACACACAATCTGAGAGACCTACATGAGCTCTCACATCTGAGGGACTCAATAGTTCTTTGAAGTTCTTTTGTCTTGTGAATGCAATCCTGAAATGAGAATCCTGAAAGGTAGGATGCCTCTCCATTATGTTGCAGTGTTTCCGCAGGTTTCTACTACCTTATTGACTCTGGGGGAATATTGCAAAATGCACGTGCCCACATCATCCTCCAAAGGTTTAATCCTGGGAGCATGCAATAAATCCGGCACCATTTAGAGAATCCGGGCCTTTGTGAATATTTGCAAAAACATCTGAATAAGGAATACATCAAGTCATTGATCTTCAAAGCAGGAACTTCTATCTTCTTTGTACAGAAGATTTCGTTTAGTCTTGTTAAAAACTTGCTTATGCTGTCTTTTGATAAGATCAACAAAGCAAAGTACAAAATCAATAAAAAAAAAAGATAGATGAGCATAGCCATAAAATACATATTAGAGGAAGAAGGAAAGATATTGCACAAAATAAAACCCCAAAAGCAGAACCTGTAGATAAGACAGAGATGAGTATTCATTAAGGCATGCAGTAGAAAGAGAAACCAAAAAGCACATTCTGTGTGAAAGTGTATTCCACAGAGATAAGGCCCGGTAAGCAGATAAGGAGTAGAGGGATTATACAGACAGATACCATGAGGTAACGTAAGGGCTAAATATATCAGATAGCTACTTGAGTACACCAATAAGGAATGTTTGGTGAGCTAACATAAGTATCTTCCATTTGACTCTATAAGAGATTGGGAGTCAATCTATGATCCCTATTAGTTGAGCATATTAGCAGTTACTCATAAATTGTTGTAGTGTGCTCACAAAAATATTTGCAAGTCTGGAAAATTGTTGGTTCTTAGAACTTGATGCTCCCCCTAAAAAAGTTGTTTTTACAACTGGTTGCTCATACGTGAAAGAATTTGCATTCACCCAGCCAATCCTTAGAGGGAGCATTGGAGCCACTCTGGGCTAACTATAAGAGTGATGCCACTGTATGAGTATTATATAGGACTTTTACAGTGGTGTTTTGTTTAGATATTCAACTCTTTATCAATTTTTTGTTTGTTTACTAATCTCCATCAATCCATCCTCTACTTCTCTTACTAGCTTACAAAATATCATCACACACTCAACAACATCTATCTTCCCGGCCTACATCCAAACTCAGTAAAAAGTGTGGGACTGTGAGTGTCTGAGTAAGACAAGAAATTTTTTTTGTGAGCCCTGGTTGTGGGTCTCCGACCCGATGAGTGGGCTGGAGCTCCAAGAAATGGCTGTGAGGCAGGAAGCCAAGGCTACTCATGTTTACCAATCTCCATTGATCTCCTCTACTTCTCTTACAAGCTTACAAAATAGAATCACACACCAATATCTGTCTTCTCTTCATATGATTGCACTTGATGATTTTAGCATACATATAGACAATATATCTGATCGCCGACTGACACAACATATGTCTGCATCAATTCATATAGCAGGTCATGCTCTTGATCTCATGTTGTCTAGCTCAGTCTTAATTTCTTTGTTAAACCACTACCTCAGACTGACCATTATTTCCTTGACAATCTAGTGACCTGGATTGGCCACCGTGAGAACGGGCTACTGGGCTTGATGGACTATTGGTCTGACCCAGTAAAGCTATTCTTATGTTCTTCCATTATAACAGAGATGCCAAGTCTCATTCATCAGGAGTGTGTCACATTAATTTGAAAGCTTACTCACTCACTCTTTCTATTTCTCACTCATCAGCACTTCAGTACCAGTGCACTGATCTTGATCGCTGCTTTCAGGAAAGGCAAACTTTAGAGAAATAAACCAAGAGATCCAACCAGTAGGAAGAAATCTGAGCACACCTTCCTGTCTTCTACTTCCCCTTCCACTGACCCTTTTCCCTTTATTGCAGTGGTCTCAAACTCGTGGCCCGGGAGCCACATGCCAGGTACTATTTTGAGGCCCTCGGTATGTTTATCATAATTACAAAAGTAAAATAAAACAGTTTCTTGATCATATGCCTCTTTAACTATAAATTACAATAGTATTATTATTAAGACTTAGCCAAAAGGAAACACTTATAAACTATAAAGAGTTTTACCTCATGCAAAATAGTCATTTCTTTAATAAGACATTATTTTTTCTGAGGCCTTCCAAGTACCTACAAATCCAAAGTGTGGCCCTCCAAAGGTTTGATTTTGAGACCACTGCTTTATTGCGAGTACATGTGCACTGAGACACACATGCATACGTTTAACTAAGGCAATTTTGAGCTCAAAAAACGTATCCATATTGTTCCCCACTTACCTGCATTCTTTCAGAGGCTTCAAAGAAAAGGCACTATTATTTAATACTGCCTTGATTCATTTATACCCTGGATGCACCCTGGCCTTCAGTTTCATTTCTTGGCGTAGTAAATCTCACTCTTTGTGACGGTTCACCCTTGGTATCTCTGCGCCAAATGGGCAAGGAGACAATGGCAAGATAGTTAGGAGAAGACGGAGGAAAGCAGAAACCAGAGAGTGGGTCCAACACCATTAGAAAAATAAAATAGCCAGACAATAAAGGTAGACAAAATAATTTGATTTTCTAAGTATTGATTAGAATATGTCAGGTTTTTTTAAAAATGTGTATCTGCTAGAACTGGTTTTATATATGGCTGGAGCCCATGAGAAAAATCTTACTCATTTGTCTTCAATCTCTATCACAGCAGTGGTAAATCTCTCACTTTGGGATGGACCACCCTTGGTGTATCTGTTATAAATTGAAAAGCATGAAGAAAAATAGAAACTCTTGCTTGCTGTGATGTCCTTATCAGGCTCCCCTTCCCTTCTCCTTATAGACATGAGGAGAAGGAGGCTAATAGGAGAGGAGGGGCTGGATCTGGTAGCAGAGCAGGACTTAGTAATGACTTGTGAGGCCTTGGGAAACCTTTTGTGGATGGGCCCCTTTTTTTTCCAGATTGCCCCTCCCTGAAATTATGCATATCTTCTTTGAGATTCTTTGTTCTCTCCCTTCCTATTGTTTTTAACCATAAGTGTCTTTTCTTCTATTAACCAAATTGTATTTCTTTCCCCATCCTTTCCTCACGTTTTATTATGTTTGTTAAACTAGTCTTCAATATGTTTTGCAAAACTTCGGTTTTTGTTAGTTTTGTTTGTCCCCCCCCCAATTTTATAATTTTATTAATTTGTTCATCGCTCAAATTTTATAATAAACTTGATCTTGTAAACCCTGAGGGCTGGATTCTACAAACGGTGCCAGAATTGGCAGCCGCCTATAAAACTGTTGCTCATCACGTGTCAATCATACTTGCGGAGGTGCCTTACAATGACTAACGCCACTTCCAGTGTTACTCATGCCTAGTGTGGCAATAGGTGTTGTAAGGCACCTCCATAGGTGGGATAATGGCAGCCTATTTACAGGCACTCTTAGGTGCCTCCATTTTTTTATATAACAGTATTTTAATTGGTTTTTAATCAGTTCAGCCAAGTAGTCTGCCGATTAAACCAATTAAGTTAGGCGGCGGTAGATTAGATTAGATAAAAATCCATCACATGGTTATGCATGCAAAACACAGACAGATTTTCACCAATTCCAGGAAAAGGAACCATAAAATAAAAACAGAAACATAACACTGCACAGTCAGGAAACCCCCAAGAAGTCAGACTCTGTATGCAAAGCAATACTGGAGAAATAGAAACTGAAATGCATGTCTCTTCCACTAAAACGTATAATTAGACATCATACATTTTAAAATATTACACTGTAGATAAAATATATATTTTTTAATCTTTATTTATTTTCCAAACTTCAATAGTGCAATACATAAATATATCATATATAAGTCAATATAAACACATTTAACTTTCAAATATACATAACCAACCATTTTCTCCCACCCACCTAATGATAATTTAATAAAACACAGAAGCATAGATTTCTCCAATAACCTTACCCTATTCAATTAGTCATATCCTTCCATCCTCCCACCCACCCCAAGTGTAAATATTTAAAGATCAAATTATGACAGAAATAAACCCCCCTACCCTTCCCTGGATGTGTACCAAAATAAACAAAAACTGACCCACAATCAAAGACCTATTATAGTGAGGTAATATAAGATGTCAATGGGCCCCATACCAATTTAAATATATTACCATGCCCCAAACTATCAGCATTCATCCTTTCAAATCTATAGATGGAGCAAAGATTTGCCCACCAGAAAGGAAAATTTAAATGATCATAGTTCTTCCAATTACAGGTAATCACAATGACCTGGAAAAGGAGGCAAAGTGCGAGGTTATAAAATTTGCAGACGATACCAAACTGTGCGGCAGAGTTAGCTCCAGGGAGGAGTGTGAGGACCTGCAAAGGGACCTAGACAAGCTGGAAGACTGGGCGAACAAATGGCAAATGCGCTTTAACGTGGAAAAATGCAAGGTCATGCATATAGGGAAAAAAAACCCGTTGTTCAACTACAAATTGGGGGGGGCATTGTTGGGAGAAAGCAGTCTTGAGAGAGACTTGGGAGTGCTGGTGGATGCATCACTGAAGCCATCTGCACAGTGCGCAGCGGCCTCAAAAAAAGCCAACAGGATGCTGGGCATCATAAAAAGGGGCATAACAACCAGGACGAGGGAAGTCATCTTGCCACTGTATCGAGCGATGGTGTGTCCGCATCTGGAATATTGCGTTCAATATTGGTCGCCGTACCTCAAGAAGGACATGGCGGTACTCGAGAGTCCAAAGGAGAGCAACGAAACTGGTAAGAGGGCTGGAACACTGCCCATATGCCGAGAGGTTGGATAGGCTGGGGCTCTTCTCTCTGGAAAAGAGGAGGCTCAGGGGTGATATGATAGAGACCTTCAAGATCATGAGGGGCATAGAGAGGGTGGATAGGGACAGATTCTTCAGGCTGAAGGGGACAACAGGTACGAGGGGGCATTCGGAGAAACTGAAGGGAGATAGGTTCAAAACGAATGCAAGGAAGTTTTTTTTCACCCAAAGGGTCGTGGACACTTGGAATGCGCTACCGGAGGACGTGATTGGGCAGAGTACGGTACAAGGATTCAAACAGAGACTGGACGGATTCCTGAGGGATAAAGGGATCGTGGGATACTGAGAAAGCTAACCAGAAAATAAGTATAGAAACCCGACCAGGTTGTGCATGTGCAAGACCGGAGGGCTAGGACTTTGATGGGAAGATAGGACTCAATAGGAAACCAAGGTGGCATGGGGGCCCCTTCTGGTGATTTGGACAGGTCGTGACCTGTTTGGGCCGCCGCGGGAGCGGACTGCTGGGCAGGATGGACCTATGGTCTGACCCGGCGGAGGCACTGCTTATGTTCTTAATACCATGTTTGTTGAAATTGTTTTGATATTTTTAGTTTTGTAAATCGCACTGGATTTAGATATTGCGATTATATCAAATATTAAATAAACTTGAAAAACTTGAAAATCTGCATGGCTATCCCCGCCTCATACGTCAGTGGAATTGATGATTCCAAAATGTTATTAATCCTACCCCATATTGACCTCCAAAAGTTAAGTATGAAAGGACAATAGAACAACAGATGATCCAGTGTCCCAATGTCTAGATCAGGGGTGCCCAAAAGGTCGATCGTGATCGACCAGTCGATCACAAAGGTAATGCGAGTCGATCACGGAGCCCATCCCGGGCTCCGCGATAGACTCGCGTTGCCTTTGCATTCTCTCTGTTACCTGACGCCACAACAGGCCAGCAGCAACTACAGAAGCGCCAGGCAAGCCAGCCTCCACCTCCCCCCCACCCCCAGGTGCACGTGGAGCTGTTTGCGACGGACCGCGAGAAAGAGGCCCCACCCGGAGTACGGCCTATCACATGTCTCGAGCAGCTGCTGCCAACTCCAAGGCTCCATTGAGGAGCCGGGCTGGGAAGAAAAGTTTTGCGGTAGGAAGAGCACCCCAACCCCCCATACCTGGCGGTGGAAGAGACGAAGGTCAGAGCAGCACATAGAGGAGGAAGCGAATGAAAGTAGCCAGCCCGAGGTACGGTGTTCTGGTTGCCTGTGCAAGGATTGCAGGAGCAGCCGGAGGCATCCAGCTGGACACTTGCAAGCCCGGAAGAAAGGGACAATTTGGCATTTCCAGAGTGCAGCTGACCATTTAGCATCTACTGGTGTATGCTAATATATGTTTTGCACATTCAGAAAACCAGAGTGCTTGGGACAGGTTGGAGAAGCCCTGCAAAACCAATATGTCCTTCATTAGGTACCTTGAGTGTCAGGCTCTGATTCAGGAAGCATCAGACCAGGGTCTAATATTTTGCTGCTCCTACAGAGGACACCCCCTCCTTTCTCACTGCTGGGTTGTGAACAGCCATGACAATCTACCTGAATACATGCTTCTGTTGGACTAGTTAGTAAATAAGCTACCTATGCTTGCTTTCTATTAGCCAATATGTTTGACCCTGCCCAAAGTGAAAAACTTGCCAAGAGGGGTGAAGTAGCTTTAAGAAGAGTAGATGCATTTGAAAAGTGAATCTTTACTTTTCCTCTGGATCATCTTCCATGCAAATCTATTTTCCTTCAGCTGCACCTTTACTTCCAAAATCCTGTCTAAAATGTCAGTATTGCATGCAGTCAGAAGAAGAAAGTGCAACCAGAGACTCATAAAATCACCAGACAACAAAGGTAGGAGAAATGATTTTATTTTAAATTTAGTGATCAAAATGTGTCCATTTTGAGAATTTATATCTGCTTGCTATATTTTGCAATATGACCCCCCTTTTACTAAACCGCTTTAGCGGATTTTAGCACAAGGAGCCTATGAGCGTCAAGAGCAGCGCAGGGCATTCAGCGCAGCTCCCTGCACTAAAAACTGCTATCGTGGTTTAGTAAAAAGGGAGGGGGTATATTTGTCTATTTTTGTATAGTTGTTACTGAGGTGACATTGCATATTTTAAAGTCATCTGCCTTGACCACTGGGAAAAAAACCCCTGAATAGAAATGATAATTAAAATTTTATCTGCGTACAGTGTGCTTTGTGTTTATTAAAATTTTATTGTTGGTAGATCATTTTGACTTGGTCATTTTAAAAGTAGCTCGCAAGCCAAAAAAGTGTGGGCACCCCTGGTCTAGATGACAGTGCCAATATCTATTAGATTTAGAACAGTCTAACCTGTGTAACCTAACCGGGGTCCAAAAAGATCTATGTAATAAGAAAAACCATGTTTGTCTCATAGGCGCTGATGCTGTACATCTCATCCTCCAAATCCAAATTCGTGGCCATTGAGATGGAGAAATATATTGCTTTATCTCAATGCTACAAATGTCACGAAGATCATTTTTTGGTTTTTTATTCAAGTCAGATATTAATTTATACCACCTGGCAGCCTGATGTCCTATAAAATCTGTCTGGAAAGAAAGGATCTGCAGACTATAATAATTTTTTAGATTTTGCCAATCAGGGAACCCCTTCTGAATGGCTTGCTTCAACTGCAACCACTTATAATTTTGAGAGTTAACTATACCAAATTTTTGTTGCAGTCGTGAAAACTCAAGCATTTTTCCATTTGACATAACATCATCTAGTGTTCGAATCCCTGCTTGCATCCATTGCTTCCAGAAGATTCCAGACTTGCCAATTTGAATCTTGGAGTTTAGTCATATGGACTGATATGTGGATTTCTCTACTGGAGTATCTGTTAATTTGTTAATAAATGTCAAGGTTTTCCAAGTGTCACTTAAAATACTATTGTCCTTTACATAACTGGGTAATTTGATACTCAACACATGAAACAGTCTCAGTGGGGACATCAATTGCCATTCTTTTTTTTTTGAATATAATTTTTATTGAAAATGCAGTCAAATACACACAACAGTGGTCCAGCAGATGACCACAGAACAGGTAGAGGAACAATGCAAAACAGATAGAAATACAAAAGCCTCAGAGCAGAGGAGGTGCTGTCGTAACAGCCGACATGTAAGCACACCCGCTCGATGAGAGGAACAATAAAAGTAAGAAAATGCTTATCAAAAACGAGTCTCAAAAGATGCCCCAAACGCACCCTCCCCAAGATAAGAAAGACTGCAAGAACAATTTTGTCTGTAGAAGAAACCCCACCCCCTACAATCATCCTCTCATCCAACATACAAAACTATCCCGCACAAACAATCCACACAGTCCACAACAGCCACCCACCTAGCACGCCACAGACATACCACAATCAACTGAGTTCGAGTGTCGCCGGTACGTGTACCCGGTGGAAGCCTCACCAGGGGGCTGTCCATACCCCTAATGGGACCCTGTTACGGCTGGGCTTTGGGGGCCGAATAGTCGGCCTCCGCTTGAAATTTTCTCCACAGGGAAACGTACACTACCCTGTATCAATTGCCATTCTAAGTATAACCAATCAGGGAGATTTTCCATGAGCTCGGGGAGGATCCAATACATACCCTGCCACATTATATAGGCTTGATGGTACCTATAAAAGTTGGGAAAATTTACCCCACCTGCCGCAATTGGTTTTTGTAATGATACTAAAGCAATTCGAGCAGTTTTACCCAGCCAAATAAATTTGGTAAGAATACTATTTAAATTCTTATAAAAGGACCCCTGGAAATAAACAGGCAACATACCCATTTGGTAACAATTCCAGGAAAAGGAACCATAAAATAAAAACAGAAACATAACACTGCACAGGAAACCCCAAGATGTCAAACTCTGTATGCAAAGCAGTACTGGAGAAATAGAAACTGAAATGCATTTCTCTTCCACTAAAACGTATAATTAGACATCATACATTTTAAAATATTACACTGTAGAAAATCTAAGGCTAGATGAGACACTCCATATTCAAATTCCCTATGCTGACATCAACGATAAACCAAAAGTAAAATGATGTTCCATGGATATTGTGGATCCTTATATAACATTTCCCTCTCCACTGATCTAATAAGAAAGTTATATTGTACCACATATCATATCATATATGCGATTTACTGCTATGAAAATCTGAATCAAACACAGGAAATAACTTGGGTCCTTATCATCACATGGCTAGATTATTGTAATGGAGTATACACTGGACTATCACAGATAGGGGATACATCGATTCTAAGTTGATACAGAATACTTCAATATAGGTAGTAAGAGGGTTGAATGCCACGATAATGCAACTCCATTGGTTACCCATATAATACCACATACCATATAAAGGAGTGACATTGGCATTTAAAAAGAAGGATAAGCAAGACCCTATGTACTATCAAGAAGAGGTAGATAGTTATGTCCTGATTAGTCCTTCTTATCTCAGGAAGAAGACCTACAAAAGGTTCTACCGTATTTCCCAGAGAAGAAGATTTACCCCCAAAATAATCCCTAGCATGATTTTCGGGTTAGGTCCTAATATAAGCTCTACCCCCAAAATAAGCCCCATTAAGATCCCTTCCTCCCCTTTGAGCACTGGAACCCCACCGACCCTCCCACCATGAGCCTTACATACCTCTGAAGCTTTCCCTCTGCTGCGTCACTGAAATTCTGTAACTTCATCCAAATTGTATGATGCAGAATAAATTCAAATAGCATTAACTTAGCAAAAGAATAAAAGTAATTGTTTGCTTCTTTTCTTTTGGCTTTTACTGTGATTGCCGTTTTAATGCAATGAGGTTTTTCACTGGCAACGGGCTGCTTTGCGGCCTTACCCCTGCCAGTGAAAACCTCATCGCATTAAAACGGCAATCACAGTAAAAACCGAAAGAAAAGAAGCAAACAATTACTTTTATTCTTTTGCTAAGTTAATGCTATTTGAATTTATTCTGCATCATACAAGTTGAATGAAGTTACAGAATTTCAGTGACGTGGCAGAGGGAAGGCTTCAGAGGTATGTAAGGCTCATGGTGGGAGGATTGATGGGGTTTTGGTGCACAAAGGGATGGGAAGGAGAGATAGGTATAACACAGTACAGTGTTTTCTTGCTGAGGATGTGGTTCCTATCCTAGTGAGGACACTCATTTTCAGTATGCATTGTGTTGGAAAATAATGTGATATGTGAAATGCCATTACTACTGGAAGATAGGTGATAGTTTGGTTCTGGAGATAGTTTTTGAATGCTTTTTGGTGTCCTGCTCTGGTACACATGGTATCCTGGCTTCTAAACATGGCAAGTGTCAAAGGTAGATACTGTGTTTCCCTGAAAATAAGACATTCCTTGAAAATAAGCCCTAGTGTGTTTTTTGGAGCACAAATTAATATAAGACCCTGTCTTATTTTCGGGGAAACACGGTAGGACTGAAGGAAATAAAGATGGCAACATTGGAAAAGTATGTTTTCTACAATGGTATCTATTTCATGAAACAATCTACAAAAGGAATTATGGCAGTGGTTTCCAAAAATGGTCCTGAAAACACCCCATCCAATCAGGTTTTCAGGAAATCTACAATAAATACTCATGAGAGAGATTTGCATAGATTAGAGGCAGTGCTTGGAAGTATCTTTCATGAATATTCATTGTGGATACGCTGAACACCTGACTGACAGGAATGCCTCCAGGACCAGGTTTGGGAATCGCTGAATTATGCCATAAAAAGGAGACTACACAACGTTTAGAAAGGGACTGAAAACATGGCTATGTCAGTTACCTTGCATTTAAAAATATGGGTGAAGGAAATATGATTATATAGAAAATGTCAGATTTTTAGTTTTGTGAATTGTGGCTTTAAGAGGTTGGTATTATTGAAAACTACATGGATTTTATTTTAGAAACGGTGGTCAATTAGGCAAGAGGTTTCCAAGAAGTAAGCAAAAATACTTTATCCTGTCCACTGCTTATTACATCCAGTTCTAGTAGCTACTTTAGGGAAGTTGAGATTTTGCAAAGAAGTGGTTGTATTTACAAATTAACTTTCAAGCATTTATGTAATTTCCACAAAGAATATTAAGATTGACACATGTTTTGTAGAAGTTTCATGGAAAGGTATTGAAGCTCCTGTATAATATTCTGGTGAGACCTCATTTAGAATATTGTGTACAATTCTGGAGGCCGCACCTTCACAAAGATATAAACAGGATGGAGTCGGTCCAGAGAAAGGCTACTAAAATGGTTGGTGGTCTTCATTATAAAGCATATGGGGACAGATTTAAAGATCTCAATATGTACAGTACAGTACTCCCCCCAAATTTGCAGGGGTTCCATTCCAGGAACCCCTGTGAATTTTGAAAAAACAAGGATACGGTTAAAAGGCAGGAGAGGGCAGCTGGGGAGCCGGCAGTTGCAAAATCACTCACGGTATGCTCCGACCACCTCTTCCCAGGGCCGGATTTTCCTATAGGCTAACTAGGCTTCAGCCTAGGGCCTCAAGATCAAGAGGGGCCTACATTCAAATTGTTTGCAAACTTAAAATTACACTATTCTAAAAACAGTGAACACTAAAACACTGAACCGAAAATAAAGAGAAATTCTACGCTTCGGGATCGGAACTGGCTCCGGCCGCAACAGGGCGCCGACTCGGGGAGGGAAAGACGTCAGTCCGGAAACAGCTGGGCAAAACCCAGCCCCGCGGGGAGAGAGGCAAAACATGGATTCGTCAGGACAGGGCGGCCCAGACTGGCATCGAGGGGTGGGGGGGTTTCAGTGGAAGGGGGATGGGAGGCAGGCAGGCTGGCATCGGAGGGGGGTGGGGGGGTTTAATGGAAGGCAGGCAGGCAGGCAGGCAGGATGGCATGGGGGGTGTTCAATGGAAGGGGAATGGGAGGCAGGCGGGCATCGGAGGGGGGGTAAGGTGAGGAAGGACGCACTGAGGGCATTATAGACATAGGAAGGGACAATGTTGTGTGTTATGTTTGATTAGTTATTGTTACAAGTACTATATATGGTGCTGAGAATAAATGTCCAAATAAGTGTTCTCGACTTTTTTTTATTTATTATCCGTGTCACATTTTTTATAAAGGTTAGTACCAATAACAACATGTTTCATTTAACATATTGATATATATCACAGTAATGATGCATTTTATTATCTCTTATGTAATTTACAAACTTAAAAATAGGAGGTGAAAGGGCCTCATAAGTGGAACAGCCTAGGGCCTCTTTTCATCTAAATCCGGCCCTGCCTCTTCCTGTTACTAAAGTCAGGCTACACCAATCTTCTGAAGCTGCTTTGACACAAATCTGGGGTAATCGCTAGCCAGTGATCTCAGCTCTGTTGCAAGTTTATGCTGAGATCGCCGGCTAGCGATTACCCCAGATTTGTACAGGTTTATGTTTATTATCTATTTGAATTGCGGTTTAATTCAAAACCTTATCAACCCTGGACCCCTGAAGAAGGCATGTTAACTGAAATACGGACCATGTTAGGTCCTTTGGTTTGTTGTAAGGTAGTATTATTAACCGCATTTAATATTTGATATAATAAACATAGCCTGCATCTTGTACATTTTGTCTGCAGTTTTCTCTTGGTTTTCGACCAGTGATGGTTCCCAGATCCATTGGTCTTCAACATATGACCTTTAAGTTGGAGCACTGAGCACACTCATAAGGTCTGGGTGACATATTTCTGTGTTCATAATTTTTCAGGAATGAGAACCATAGCACAGGGGGGTGCAGTGCGGGCCTCCACAGCATTAGAGTAACTCTTTCTTCCAATGCACGAGGTGCAATAGGAGAACAAGTAAAGTGGGCATATATTGGGCCAGGGGAGTTGGGAAGAAATGCTATTAAAAAGCTGTAGCTCTAAATTGCCCCTGGAATGGACAGGTTTCCCAGTGAATTTCCCATTGAGGGGAACAGTGGAAAGTTCTTTGCTGGGGTATTTTAATTCTGTGGTAAAGGAAGGGAAGATCCTGAGATTTGATAATTAAGCATTAATAACATTACTTTTGAAGCCAGGGAAACCCCCAGAGCAGTCTGATTCTTATCGGCCTATAGCCCTTATAAATGTGGACATAAAGGTACTCTCTAGAATCCTGGTGGATAGATTGTCCCTTTGTCTAACAGACTTAAGGGAGTAGATCAAGTAGGGTTTGTCAGGGGTAGACAATCTGTGTTGAATGTTCGAAAAATCCTACTAGCTCTTTCATATAGTTAGAACCATCAGATTGCAATTCTATTAGCCAGTTTAGATGCAGCTAAGGCATTTGATAATGTAAGCTGGCCCTTTGTATTTTAAAATAATTGGTAAATTATTTTCTATGTAAAGCCCCCCACTGGAAAAAAACAGTTGCACTATAAACTCAATCAATGAATGGAAAAGAGGAAATAAAGGAGTTCAGTACGGGCCCAATTTTCCCCACGAGTAACCAAAAGCCCCAGGCAGGAATTCATGAGTGACTAGCACTTAGACGACAGTCTAAATAAATCCTGCCCCGTACATCATAATCTCCTCAATATTATATATTTAACCTTAATGAATGAATATAAAGTGCAAACATGCATCCGGTGTGGGGAACAAAGAAGAATATATAAAGGCTTTACAGATAGTAGAGTCCACCTTAAATAAATGTGACCCTTCCAGCAGTTTCCACCATATTTTTGATGAATCTAGCAACATTGGTACTTACTAAAAATTATTTCAGATTTGATCAAGAATTTTTTCAACAAAATCAGGGGGTTGCCATGGGGACTACGGCCGCCCCCAGTATAGCTAACTTGCTCATGTCACATTTTGAAGAACATTTTTTGTATCCTCATGCTTTTTTCAAACACATTACCTGCTGGTTGCGGTTCATAGATGACATCTTTTTTATTTGGACTTCTACTGAAGAACTTACAACCTTTGTTACTTGGATTAATTCTTTAACCACAGGTCTAAGGTTTACTTATACCAGCCACAAACAATTTATTGTTTTTGTAGACACTGTGGTTATGGTCCAGGGGGGTAGTCTTTCCACTAAGGTTCCTCATAAAAATACAGAGCGAAACAATTTTTTGTCATATTCGAGTTGTCACCCTAAACGCTTAAAGGCGGCTATTTCCATAGGCCAATTCCTACTGGCAAGAAGAATCTGTACTACCAACGCAGACTTTAAAGTAGAAGCCAGTATCTTATGGGATAAATTTATTAGAAAGGGTTATCCCATATCTGTGATTCGTAAAGCCTATCTACGAGCTAGTCATGCCAATCGT
Organism: Geotrypetes seraphini; assembly: GCF_902459505.1. Lineage (NCBI taxonomy): Eukaryota > Metazoa > Chordata > Amphibia > Gymnophiona > Dermophiidae > Geotrypetes > Geotrypetes seraphini. Next base: position 241,351,565 of record NC_047086.1, on the reverse strand, counting down.
GATCTCCTACTCACCCAGACGAGAAAAGAAATATCTTCTAATCAAATTTGTATTATTTCCCATTCCACTCAATCTGCAGCGGTGGCTCGCAGTATACAAAATCATTGGCATGTCCTTCAGTTACATCCAGTATTTAAGGATAACCCCTTTATCGCATTCACAAGGGGAAAAAATTCGTCGGAACACCTGGTCTCCTCGGATTTGTGCATGCAACCTTATTCCCCGGGGATAAGAGGTTTTCACTCTCCCTGTGGTCACTGCACTATGTGCGACACTTCCCATCAAGGAGACTCATGGACTCACCCGACCTCCAAGCAGACTTACCATCTTAGGTCCATTACACCTTGTGATTCCACTTATGTGGTTTATGTACTATCTTGCCCTTGCAGCCTCATTTATGTAGGCTGCACTACTAGGATGGTGAGAGTCAAGCTTATTGAGCTCCGGAGCTGACTTAATACAGGCAAACAAACAGCTCCTATGGTGGCCCATAACCTCAAACATCATCATTCTTTCGCTCAATTGAAGTGGGGTGTCCTGGAACAACTTCCCAGTACTTTCAGTGGGGATAGAAGTGCTTATTTGTTACAAAGAGAAAACTTTTGGATTTTTCACCTAAAAGCATTTTCTCCCCATGGTTTTAAATGAAAACGTGGATAAGTGCTTTACATAATGAATTCATACACATTTATTTAATCTGCTTTGTTTTAATATATATATATATATATATATATATATAAAATTTTCTTTTCATTTTTCATGCAAACATACATCATCACCGTTTTGGTACGTTGCTGTCGCCGACGTCAGGACGTCTCTGTGCGTTCCCATGGGTGAGGTCACTGGTTGTTTTAAAACAACCTTCTCTGCACGTTGTTTGTGTTGAGAGTTCAGCGTGAATGAGCCGCTGCATATGGAGTGGGGCTTACTATATAACGACATTGTGTCTTCAGCCCCTGGACTAGAGGATTTATTGCTGTTTTCATCTCTCCCTCCTGACAAAGAATATCGAAACAGGGCCTGTCGAGCGGAGATATAGGGCTTACATGAATGGTGCACAGGACATGGATATGGAAAGTCCAGCTGCTTGAGCCAAGTTATTTATTTGACTTTGTGAGCGGAGACACGGCGCATTTGCTGTCTGTGCTCCGCTTTGTTCGTTTTTCTATTTATTATTGACTGGGCACGGAGATTTAACATAGACTTGAACTATAGCACATGAACTGATAAATTCTGCCTCCTCAGCTGGACTAATTATAGTACATGAATTGATAAATTTTGCTTCCACAGTTGGACTAATTATTTACTATATTATTAATCTATTTATTTATTCATGTATTTATTCATCAATTTGGAAACAGATTATGGTACTTTGAGATAGATCCTAACATGAATTGTTGCACCTTTTCATTATTATTTTTGGGATTTTTTTGACTTTTTTGATTATTTGAGACTTTGGATTGGGGTTTTTTTCAAACACCTTTATATATTCTTCTTTGTTCCCCACACCGGATGCATGTTTGCACTTTATATTTATATTCATTCATTAAGGTTAAATATATATCAATCTCTATCAAGGGCTCTCCCTTACAACCAGTAAGTAATATTAAGATTCTAGGGATTATTTTTGATTACAAACTATCCTTTCATGATCACATTAGTAGCATTATCAAATCAACTTTTTTCAGACTTCATCAAATTCGCTCAGTTTCACAATTTCTCTGCACTAAATCTCTCAATATTCTTATCCACTCTCTCGTGATTTCCAAAATTGACTACTGCAATGCCCTATTCAAGGGAATAGCTCAAAATGAAATCAAGCGTCTACAAATTATTCAGAATGCTTCTATCAAGCTCATATTCAAAGCTAAGAAGTTTGATCACGTAACACCCCTTCTCAATAAAGCGCACTGGCTTCCAGTTGCTCACCGGATAACATATAAACTATGTTTGCTCACATTCAAATCCCTTCTTTACAAAACTCCAGCTTTCATTTATAAGTTATTAATTCCATATACTTCCAATAGAACGTTAAGATCTATTGAACAGCACTTGCTGACGATTCCCTCTCTTAGAATAATTAATACTAGACGGCAATTGATTTTTTCTGTCATAGCTCCCCAAACTTGGAACTCACTTCCTATTCACTTGAGGGAAGAACACAACTTAGAAAAATTCAAAAGTAAACTAAAGAGCTTTCTTTTTAAAGACGCCTTTGAAAATTAGCCATTTAGTCTTCCAACCAATTTTACTTTTTCTCTCTAAGTTTATTGAAGTAATTTTTAACTTCCCTTTCCTTATGTATCTCCCTTGTATGTTTTTTTAACTTTCAAATAATTTGTAGTTCTTATCCCTCTCTTCCCTTATGTTCTTAGTTTTGTTCAGTTTGTCAATAGTCTTGTTAGACCTGTTTTTTTGTTACTCATTGTATTGATCCCCATATTTTGTAATTTTATTATTATTATGTACATCGCTTAGAATTATGATTAAGCAATTAATCAAATCTCCATTAAACTTGAAACTTGAGATTATGATGTACGGGGCAAGATTTATTTAGACTGTCGTTAAAGTGCTAGTCACTCATGAATTCCTGCCCGGGGCTTTTGGTTACTCGTGGGGAAAATTGGGCCCGTACTGAACTCCTTTATTTCCTCTTTTCCATTCATTGATTGAGTTTATAGTGCAACTGTTTTTTCCGGTGGGGGGTTTTACATAGAAAATAAGTTACCAATTGTTTTGGCATTTGTGTTAAATTTTTTATTGGTAAATATTATTTTGGTTTTTTGAAATCTTTGTATTTTATACATTGAATTACCTAGATAATTCAATGTATAAAATGGGCTGGTTTCGTGAAACCATTATAGCATTATATAAGGATCCTAGAGTTGCCCTATTAATGGAATCAAGATAGAAACCTTCCCTATAGAGAAGAGGACCTACCATGGGTGTCCTCTTTATCCCTTATTCATTTTGACTCTACAACTCTTGTTATGCACACTCTGAAGAGAAGCATTGGTGTGGGGACTGACAATAGGGCGCACCGAACTGAAAACTTTAACTTTTGCAGGTGATGTGTTATTGATATTGACCAATTTGGAGATGTCTTTGCCACTGGCCATAGAAATGATAGTGGAGTATGGCTTTTTGACAGGGCTTAGAATGAACTTTCAGAAATCGGTTCTATGCGGTTTACAAAAAAGATGGGCTGACCATTGTCAGTGAGCTACAATAGATAGAACATTGGCATCAACAAGTTAACAATAGTTTCACATCAATATGCTGCTTTGGAGGGAGTACAAGAATTTTGAGAATAGATGGGTTTTTAATAGCTTTCTAAAATACATATATGAGATTGATATTCCAACCATTTGGCCAAGTTCAGGATCCCTGGAAGCGGCTTGGTATGATAAGAGTCAGTTAATGAATCTTTTCTGAGTACAGCCTTTGACTGAAGGGAAGGTAAAAAATGATTAAGAACGTGTGGAGTGGCTTGGCGACGAGAACAAGAACTGAGCAGTTAGGTAGTTAGGCAGTAGGCTATGTAGGACTTTGTAGAAGAGTCATCCAAACTTGAAGAGAACTCTTCTACAAAGCCCTACATGGCCTACAGCCTAACTACCTAACTGCTCAGTTCTTGTTGTCATCAGCAAGTCACTCCACATGTTCCCAATCATTTTTTACTCATGAATTTTCAAATACAACTCTGGAGTTGTCACTCTTGGAAAAAGAACATTTTAGTGTATATTTTCATGCCAGACCAGTTGTAAGTCCTTCAGTGAAAAAAGACTATGGGACTCATAATCGAAACAGAAATATGTCTAAAAACCCGCACAAATCAGCACTTGGACAACCTAAAATTCAGGTCGTCCAAGTGCCGATAATAGAAATCAGTTTTTAGATGTATCCAGAAACTTTTTTAGGCCTCTGAATCCCGCTGTGCGCCCAGAGCTGAAAGGGGCATTTTTGAAGGAGTGGTTAGGGTGGGATGTGGGTAGGATGGAGGCCAACCTACCTGTAGACTTAGTCGTACTGCAGGGATAATCGAAAGTTTTAGGAGGCTGCCTGAACGGAACTTATACATTGTGACTTAGGCAAACTATAAACAGGTCTAAGTGCTAAGAAGGTATCCAAAGTGACCGGATAACCACTGCAGACAAAAAGTACAGACCCTCCCCCGCAGTGATCACCGTCCCCCCCCCTTCCACACCGCCATAAAAATCAGAATAAAAATGTACATACCTGCCTCCAGAACACCAGTACCTGGCAAAGGAAAGCCTAGTAGAGCTGCACAGAGGTGGTTTAAGTAGTCTGGGGAGTGGGCTAGTGAACCATAGAGAGGAGGACCCAGGTTCATAAGCCACTCTAACCACTGAATTCATGGTGGAAAATGTGAGTCCAACAAAACCCTCCTGTACTACTATATAGGTGGCACCTGCAGCCATAAGGGCTATTGGGGTTGTAGACAGGGAGGTATAGTAGGTTTTGGAGGGCTGACCATGACCTGCAAGGGAGTTGTGGAGCGATGTTTATGTGGCACCCTTTTTGTGAAGTTCACAACAGTGCCCTGTAAGGTGCCCCACTACTCTGTTGCCATGTCTGGGTAACCAGTCTATCAGTTTGCTAGCCCCTCCAACATCCAAAAGATCTTGTTCTTGGCGTTTGGGATTTGGATGATTTTTTGGATGAGAATGTAGTATAAAGATAGACGTACAAGTGGTCTGGACGATCAAATGCCTGGACGTAGAAGTAAACAATTTTCGGGAAAAAAAATAAATTTGGAAGTATTTTTTGAGAATGGACTTTGGATGCTGCCGACTTTGGGCCCAAAACAGACTTAGACGTTTGTTTTAGATATGCCCCTCCATGTCTTCTTTCCATGCTGCACAAAGTTTGGAAGTGGATTTGTAAGTTACACTCAGTGAACTGGCACTATATCCCCTACTTACCCATTCATCACAATGGTGCATTCTTACCAGGCAGTGAAAACCCCATCTTTTTGGAGTGGGACCACAAAAGAATCAAGTACATCTTTCAAGTGATGTCAGAGGAGGGTACCATCAGATCTTTTCAGACATTACAATTAGAATTCCATCTGGCTCCTAGTGGTTCTTTGTATATTTATAGCTGCAACCAGGGCCGGATTAATGAACAGGCCCAAGAGGCATGTGCCTAGGGCCCGAAGTTGTCAGGGGGCCCGCTGAAGAAACAAACAGGACTCTGATTTTTTTTTTTTTTTTTCCTTTCGGCAGCACCTGGTCCCCCCGGAAAGATCGCCAGTGCCAGGCTCCCTCCCTGGAAAGATCAGCAGCGTCGGGCTCTCCTCCTGAGAAAAATCGGCAGCGCTCCTCCCCCGGCAGCGGCAGCAAGTTCCGGCAATGGTTCCTGCAAGCGGTGCTCAGCCAATAGCTTCCCCTCTGATGCAGCTTCCTGTTTCCGCCTGGGCGGTTCACATCAGAGAGCAGCTTTGGCTGAGCAACAGCATCACTTGGAACAGAACGGTTGCCACCGAATCAGCAATCCCAGCAATGCTGTCTCGCACTCTCTCGGCTGCACGCGCACAGATCGCCGGCTCAGACCATCCAGCTGGAGGCAGTGCGCACGTGGCAGCAGCAGCTGCTGCTGCTGCCGCCCCCTGACCTAGGCGGTTGCTGCTCCCGGTCACCTGCGCTCCTTGCTCGTTTTATGCTTAGCCTCTTCCATCCTGGAGAGCCCTTAAACTGATGGCACCACCAGCAGGGTTGTCGTAGCAATAGAGGAATTGAGAGACCATATCACCTAGGTGGGAGAGGAAGAGACTAGATTGCCTATGGGGTGGGGTTCTTATGCCCACCCACTTAGATTTCTGGCTACCCAAAATTGGGTGTCAGGAAGAGGGTGGAAGAGAGATGGGGAAGATGCTAGGTGGGGTAAAAAGAGAGAGAGAGAGAAATGGGGAGAAGGGGGAAATTCTACATATGGATAGGAGGACAGGGAGAGGGGAAATGCACATGGATGGAAGGGAGAAAGTTTGCATATAGAGGGGGAGGAAGAGAAGGTGCAAGGAAGAGGGGAGATGTATTGCACATGAAGGAAAGGAGATACCAGACTATGGAGGGACTGGCAGAGATAGAAGAGAAGGAGAGGAGAGAGATGCTAGGGCATGGGGGGAGGGAAGGAAAGGAGATAGAGATGCCAGACCAGAAAAAATGGAGAGGGGGGTGAAGCTGAGATGAATCATGTACAAAGGAGAGAAGGAGCACAGGATAGACAGTTTATTGAAGGGAAATAGAAAGAGGGAAGATGCCATATGGAAGAAGGAGAGGACGGACACTGGATGGAGAGGGCATACAGTGGATGGAAGGAAGAGAATGATGAGAAGATGAGGAAAGCAGAAACCAGACAACAAAGGTAGAAAAACATTTCTATTTGTTTTATTTATTTTTGCTTTAGGATAAAGTATTATTGTAGCTGTGTTGATAATCGTTTATTAATAGAGAGCTTAGAGATGTAAATGGGATGAAATTGAGTTTGGAGGGTAGAATGTCGACTATACATGCTAGGATCGGAGCATCAATGATATTTGTGGCTGGCGTAGAACTATGGAATGCCTTGCCTGGTATCCTGTGGTTTTGTGTGGGGAGGATGAATTTTAAGAAAATGCTGAAAACTCGATTATTTGCCAATGCCTTCTTATGTCTTTGTGGGAAATGCAATATAAAATTATTCTGAACTATATGTGGTGCCTTAGAAAGCATCTCTGCTTCATATCACTGGATCAGGAGCCTGCCCGAAATGTGGCCAAGCAAAGGGCATCTTTGGGTCATATGTTATTGAAGAGCCCATTTATAGCTGCATTTTAGAACCAGATATTCACTTTTACGAGTATATGTAAGATATGGGAGTTCCCAGTTAAACCTATAATCCAGTTTATATTTGGAATTAATCCTATAACTAGACCACATAAGAGAGGACTCAAGAAATTTATTATATGGTCTTCCTTGATGGCCCTTAAAAGTATCTTGCTTATGTGGATCTCATGAACACCTCCCACTATGCAGTCTTGGAGTCTAACATGATACACTTGTTATCTAGGGAATGTTGTACTGTTCAAGACTGTTCAAGACTTTTCCTCAACAAGGGGGAAATGATTTCAAACTGAAAGGGAGCCCTTCTGCTTGATTCTATTGTCAGCAGTACACAGCAGAATATTGAACTTATGAACATACAAATACATTATTCATTAGTTCTTTATCGTAGGTATTATTTGGTATGGGGGGACGGGAGAGAAGGGGGTTGTAGATAGTATAAAAGTAGAAAGGAATGTGGTTTCTGTTCTACATTACCTAGAGTTCCTATCAGGATATATGGTATATTGAAAACTGAGCAGTGTTTCATCTAATGTTACTTGGTGTCTTGTACTATCTGGAATTGCTCAATAAAATTTATTAAATATAACTGTGCTCATCCCTAAGGTCAAGGTTTAGAATCAGTTTTACAACAGATAATAAATCCCTTGCTCATCAAAGAGAATTTCAACTCCATTTAAAACTTTGTGATTTATTAAGACCAAATCTATGCTGCAGCTGTGAAAATTCAAGCAGTTTACCATCTGAAATAACATCATTCAGAGTTTGAATACCTGCAATAATCCAGTTCTTCCATAAGATTTTAGATCCGCCAATTTGAATCTTGGAGTTTATCCATAAAGACCGATTCGTTGATTTACTAATTGGAATAGGTGTTAAGTTACTAATGTATCTCAATGTTTTCTATGTATCAGATAAAATTCTGTTATCCTTATACTTTCTCGGCATTTTAATACTAGGAACATGAACTAGATTTAAAGGAAAAAAGAGACGCCACTCCAAATACAGCCAATCCGGGGCATTATCTATGAGTTTTGGGAGGCCAATATATATCACTCAATGACAATGAAGATGAAAGTGAGGTAATTCAAATCTTGATAAAGCAAAACTCCACCTCACTCTATGAGAAAAGGAAAATTTTTTTCTTTCTTTAACACTTGCTGGTTAACCAGAGCAGATTGAGTTCCTGAAATGTGAGGACGCTGAAAAAAGAGCGCCTACTGTGAACCCTTGAGAAAGCCCGGTTAGGGCGAAACGGGTCCCGTCGGGATATGCTAAATAATTCTGCACTAAGAATAAATGATTGAACTATCAATTAATGCTGGTTGTCTTGCTTCTGGAAAGACTGGAGGATGATGGATCCCAGCAAGTGTTAAAGAAAGAAAATTTTTTCCTTTTCTCATAGAGTGAGGTGGAGTTTTGCTTTATCAGGATCCAATATATACTCTGACATAAAATATAGGCTTGATGATACCTATAAAAATTTGGAAAATTTACCCCACCCTCCTCAATTGATTTTTGAAGAGATACTAAAGCAATTCTAGGCATTTTACGTAGCCAAAGAAATTTCGTAAGGATACCATTAAGCTTTTTATAAAAGGACCCATGAAAAAAAATTGGTATCATACTCATTAGATAACACCACAGGCAATATCATCATTTTAATAGTTTGAACTCTTCCCCACCAAGAGAGGTGTAAAGGATTCCATTGCTTGCATAACTCTGTAACTCTTTTTAATAAAAGTTTCTCATTTTCTTTTGCTGTGTCATCCATATTGCTTTTAATCCGAATACCTAAATATTTTAATCCATCTTCCTTCCATATGAATGGAAAAGAATCAAATAATCCTTTAGATCAATGCACATTTAAAGGAAGAATCTCTGACTTACTCCAATTTATTTTGTATCCTGAAAATTTTCCAAATGTATCAATCAATTCCAATAAACATGGAATGGTAGTTTCTGGATTTCTTAAATAAAGCAGAGAATGGTAGTTTCTGGATTTCTCAAATAAAGCAGAATATCATCTGCATATGTTGAAACTTTATATTCCATATCTGAATACGGAATACCCTGTATCCCCTTTGCTTGTTGAATGGCTAACAATAGGGGTTCTAATACAACATCAAACAGCAAAGGAGATAAAGGACAGCCTTGTCTAACTCCCCTCTGCAAATTAAAATGCTTAGATAAATTATTATTAATATTCAATCTTGCAGAAGGGGAGCTATACAATGTTTTAATCATTTGTATAAATCCAGGACCTATACCAAACCAATCTAATGCTTGATACATAAAGCTCCATTCAACCCTATCAAAAGCTTTCTCTGCATCCAAAGATACAGAAAAAGCCAGATCATTCATACTTTTGGATAAATTTAACATATGAAACACTAATCTAGAATTATTAGAAGAATGTCGCAATAAATCCTGTTTGATGCATATCAATAATATAAGGGAGAGCCTTATCTAAGCGCAAAGCCAATAACTTAACCAAAAGTTTTCCATCCACATTTTGTTTTGAATGGAAAAATCTTAATAATCAGCATGGTTTGCTGGTCTTATGTTTTCAGGTGGACTTCCTGGGACACCAGGCCACTCAGTGGTATAAATTAGTATCTGGGTTTTTGAATAAGAAACCAAAGACTGGTCTGCGTGACATTTGGAGCATTGAGATAAAGCATCAAATTACTGTGTCTCAATGGCCACGAATTTGGGCTTGGAGGATGAGATGTATGGCGTCGGCATCTATGAGACAAACTTGTTTTTTTTTTTTGTTACATAGAGCAGTTTGGACCCCAGTTCGTTTACAGAAATTACATAGCTCTAAGGGCTCCTTTTACAAAGGTGCGTTAGGGCCTTAACACGTGGAATAGCGCATGCTAAAATGCTGCACATGCTAGCCGCTACTGCCTCCTTTAAAGCAGGTGGTAAATTTTCAGCTTACGTGCGCTAATCTTGTGCGTGCGCTAAAAACGCTAGCGTACTTTAGTAAAAGGAGCCCTAAGTCTAATAGATGCTGGCACTGTCATCTCAAAGCTGGGACATTAGATCATTTACTATTCTATTGTCCATTGATACTTTGCTTTTGGTACATCAATGAGAGCTAAGAGCCAAATATCTTCTAATAATAATAAACTTTTGCTCATTATGACAGGGGTTGCCATACAGCAAATTTTGAAAAACTAGAAAAACTGGGATCGGTTGAATTATAATTTTGAGTGGAATTTGTTATGCCAAATTTTTAAAATGGAGCGGGTAATAGCCATACAGCAGGGGCATTTTAAGAAATTTAGGGATGTTTGGGAGCCATTAACAAAATATTGTACAGAATGAATATTATTCTATCCCTTTGTTCATACATGTCCAGGGTGGGGAGGGCGGTGGAGATACTTTATGTTCTCTTATGCTTAAGAACAATTGTTGGGCATAAGGGGGGAGGGATATCTGATGTGAATTAGATTTTGATGGAATATTAAGTGATGTTAAAGTGTAAAGTGATTGTATCTTATGTTACACTTATTGAAAGTTTTCAAAATGAATAAAGAATTTAAGGAAAAAAAAAAGAAAGAGGACATCTGCTCAAAGTCAGTGCTTGTCAGCCCGGACTTCAACCAGCCCTTCATAGTTCAGACAGAGGCATCAGAGTTTGGGCTCAGAGCTATCTTGGCCCAGGAAATGGATGGAGAGTGTCTTGGATTCAGTCAGCGACGGGCCTACCTCAAGACTTTTGCTTATTGAATAAAGAGATTGATTCTTGTATGTACAGAGACATGTGATGTAACAGGGGTTTTGAGTTAATTCGTAAAGAGTTTTTCTTTTACCTTCTATGAGGGTGTCTGACTGTGTTTGCACAGGTCCCCCCTCAAACTTTGCTTTCACTGTAAAGCTGCATCTTGATACAAATAATAGAATCATGTTATCTCAGCCATGATTGAGAAGCACTGGCTTCCAAAAGATTGGTTTCAGTTTTGAAAACCCTAAGACCTATGATCTAGATATGTATATGATCATATTTTCCATTTATGAGCTGCAAAAATCTCATTAAAGCTGACCTTTTGCTTTCTTTATGAACTTATGGTGTAATTATATACTTTTACTGTATTTTCTTGGATTATTGGCCTGTTTGCAGTAAAGTAACATATGTCCTTGGTGATTGGTGGTGAGTGGAATAGTTACCCTTATAGTCAGGGCAGGATTAATTCATCGAGGGCCCCTAGGCACACAAGTACACTGGGCTCCCTGCCCCACCCCACCCCACCATGCGCACAGGCGGAAACAGGAAGCTGCGTCAGAGGGAAGCTTTGGGCATGCAACACCGCTTGCACAATTACAGTTCCTGTTGCCTTTCTTACCCACGTTACTTGCTTGTTTTACTTTCTGTCGATGGGGGGGGGGCTGCGTTGCCGATCGGGGTGGAGCCCATATTGCCGATCGGAGGGGGAGGGGGGCCCGCATTGCCAACGATGCTGGAGGGGCTCATCGCCGTTTGGAAAAAACAATGTTGATGCCCTCCTTCATCGGGCCCCCCTGACCATTTCAGGCCCTAGGCACATGCCTACTTGGCCTATTGGTTAATCCTGCCTTGCTTACAGTATGTATCCATCTCAGTGATCTGGCTTAAATCCAAAAATGCTGATTCCTGGACTTGGTGAGTAATTAATTTAAGTGTGATCCAAGTGCTGGAAGCTATAAAAAGGTCCTGTCCTATTAGAGAGGAGTTCACCCAGTCTATAAAAAGGAACCTTGTGAGTTACATTAATTTTTTGGGTATCCTTGCTTTGGCAGCTTTGTTTTACATCAAAACAAAATGATCTTTGAAAGAACAAATTACAATATGATATTCCAAAACAAAATAAAGTGTCCATAAACTATGGGCTCCTTTTACTAAGCTGCGATAGCGGTTTTAGTGTGCGCTTAGCGCACGCAGAATTGCTGCGTGCGCTAGACGTTAATGCCAGCATTGAGCTGGTGTTAGTTCTAGCCGTGTAGCGCGGGTTCTTCGCATGCTAAAAACGCAATTGCAGCTTAGTAAAAGGAGCCCTATATTTCACATACACTCAGAAATATGTAATCTTGCCAGGGACCGAAGTCTCTATAGCCAGACCCAACATCCGGTCATTGTGTATGAAATAAAGAGTAGTGCTGTGCTCAAAATTGTTGTGGAGTTCTTATATATCAATTTTATACTTGTTAAACTGAATCAAATAAGCAAAACTAAAGATGACTTACCGGTAGCTCTCGAGGTTGTGTAAGGAACACTTCAAGAGCTTAAGTCATCTTTGGTTTTGCTTATTTGATTCAGTTTAACAAGTATAAAATTGATATACAAGAACTCCACAACAATTTTGAGCACAGCACTACTCTTTATTTCATACACGATGACCGGATGTTGGGTCTGGCTATAGAGACTTCGGTCCCTGGCAAGATTACACATTTCTGAGTGTATATGAAAATAGTTTATTAGACACTTTATTTTGTTTTGAATATCACATTGTAATTTGTCCTTTCAGAGATCATTTTGTTTTTATATACAGTACTCCCCCGAAACTCGCTGGGGTTCCGTTTCAGGAACCCCTGCGAATTTCAAAAAACCACAAATGCGGTTTATCGCCTGTCAAAAGGCAGGGGAGGCAGGAGAGGGCAGCTAGAGAGGCAAGAGAGGGCAGCTGGAGCACCGGCGGGTGAAGAAAATCACTTGTGGTCTGCTCCAACCGCTTCTTCCTGTAGTAAAGTCAGGCTACATCAATCAGGAGCTGCTTTGACAAGCAGCTCCTGATTGGTGTAGCCTGACTGTACTACAAGAAGAGACAGTCGGTGCAAACTGTGAATGAGCGAGTCCGCGATTCACGAACTGTGAATTCGCGGGGGGACACTGTAGTCTTCTTCTGATCTCTTTACATTCACAACACCAAATTAATTGGTATTTTTTCCCTATATATATTTTTTTTTTTGACGGAGCTTTGTTTTACATGACATATTTATTGAAAATCTAGCTCTCATGTGTAATGGCAGCCTAAGACTCACACTACAGCAGTCAGTAAATGGCATCTAAATTTATGTGATCCAAGAAAAAAGGAACAAAGTCTCCACAGAAATAGACAACCCCCTACCAAAAAAAAAAGTGGAGTCTCAATAGCACATCAACTTTATGCAGCAGGTGCCAGTTCCATAAACGTCACTTAGCATTAAGTCCCCGGATTCTGTAAATGGCATCCCAATTATAGGCAGCGGTAGGCATCCTACCACTGTCTAACCAGCCAATTGGGATGCATGGGTTGTTTTTTTTTAAAAAAAGCTCATGAGGTAAGCCGCCTACATTGGTGGCGCTTGCGGGAGCCTAGGGAGGCCCACATGCCAACCTAAGCTTGCTTAAGGCTAGGCGTGGGCGTGGTTTGCCCCGGAAGTAGACATAGGAGAACCTAGGAGGTATAATATGTTGCCATTGTAGCTATGATGTAATGGTTCTTAGATGAAGAGTCATAACAAATAATTCTCCCAAGGATACTTTTTTTGAATTTATAACAGTTAGCCTGAGAGAGAGACATTTTTCCTCCCTATCAAGACAGCATGAAGTTCTTTTCTTATGATTTTCTAAGTAATTAAAAAATGATTACCTTTTCTTATTAAACTAATAAATAGGTGAATTTATTACAGGATAATTGGGGAAGGGCGAGGGGGTAGGGAACAAGCGTATTATGGTGGGAGGAATTATTTATCTAAACATACAGTATTGTTTAAACTGCTGTTATTGTAAATATTGTATGGTTTTGCACTAATAAAATTATTTAAAGTTAAAAAAATGTGTTAAAACTTATGGCACCCAAATTTCTAATCTTGGTTTGTATTTGAGTCAACCTTTTTTCCTCCTCTTTTTTTTTAGGGGGGCAGGGAAAGGTTCACCTTGGTTTATATTCAGATCAGTTTAAATTCGAATATATAAGGTAATGGTAATAATCCACACAACTGATCAGGAGGAGAAAATGCAAGATGGCGTCCTAGTAGCAGAAGCCATGAGGAGCCATGAACTGGTGGAACTTTTTCCTCAAACTTTTTAGTTCAAAACAACTTTGACATGATGGGTAAGAGGAAGGGGAAGGTTAGGGCTTACCCTTCTGAGTCCTCTCTGCTTCCTTTTTCCTCCATTGAGAAATTTGTGATCAATACGGTGAGATTCCTTGGAGCGGGTGCAGGCATAGTGGCAGCTCAACCCGAGCCTAATGTTACTCTGAGCCCGGAGGAGAGACTTCTGCCCTCTGACCCAGGCATGGAGATGTGCTCAGAGTAGTCGATGAGCCCGCAGGGAGCGAGAAGCACTGTGATATCCTCATTGTCAGAAGGGACCCTCCGTAGCGCGAAGGGAGACTCTAGTGTGCTGAACGCCAATATGGGAGCTGCTTCTGAGCTCCTCCTGGAGTCTGAAGGTGCAGTGGTTGGTTTGCAGCCCCAGAAGAGTTCCAGGACTGTGGAAATTGGTGAGATATAGGATATTGGTGAGCACTCTTTAACACCTCTAGTTAAACCCTCCCTTGTAACTTTAGACTCTATCTGGGAAGCTGTAGCGTGCTTGGAAAGGATTTTCATTGGAAATAAAACTTTGGTTGCTAACTCTTTACAAGATGTAAAACCAAGAATTGTTACGCAGGAAGCAAAAAACTTTGAGTTGGAAAAAAATGGAGGAAGCTCAACAAGATCTAAAAAAAGGTAAGACCAATTCCTTGACCTATGGTCAAGGATTAGTGGGACTGAGAAATAAAGTGAAGAAAATGGAGAATTACACCCGTAGGTTGAATCTGCGTTTTGTCAACTTCCCTCAATCTAAGAATATAGCCCCCATTGAACTGCTTAAGAAATATTACATTAGGGATTTCTATTCCGCCATTACCTTGCGGTTCAAGGCGGATTACAAAAGAGTTAAAAAGGGTGTTTTACAAAAGATTTCTGGTCCTTTTTGGGGGAAAAAAAGAGGAGAGCAGGTTGATTTGGGGGTTCAGGGGGTTAGAGGGATGATAGAAGAAAGCTTGAGAGGTTAGGACTTTTTCAGGGATTTTTTTGAAAAGTATAGTCTTTATTTTTTTTTTGAAAGTTTTGTAATCTGGGGTTGTTATCAGAAGGTTGGTGATTTGGTTGTCTATTTTTGCTGCTTGAGTGGCTAGGAGCCATCATATAGTTTTTTTCTGTTTAACTTCTTTGATTGGCAGGTGTGTGAATGGGGTGTGAGTTTTCCTATGTCTGGCTGAGGTGGTTTGGATGAAGCGGTTGTTCAAGTAGGTTGGGCTATCTCTGTTTAAAGTTTTAAATAGTGGACAGTATTGGAATTGGAATTGGAATTGGAAGCCAGTGAGAGTTGAGGTATGCCTCTGTGATGTGGTCGTGTTTCCTCGATGAGTCTTAAAGCTGTGTTTTGAATTGCTTGTAGTTGTTTTGTTATTGTAGCAGGGCACGGGCGATAGAGGATGTTGCAATAGTCTAGTAGTCCTAGTATTAGTGATTGTACTATGAGCTGAAATTGTGTTTTCTCGAAGAATTTTCTGACTTGTCTTAAGTTTCTCATAACTGTGAATGATTTCTTTATTGTTTTAGTGATTTGCAGTTGCATGGTGCAGCATCTGTCTATTGTTATTCCTAGTAGTTTTAGGGTGGGTTGTATGGGGTAGTTAATTGCGTTGATTTCTATGTTGGTTATGGTTGGGGTTTTGTTATTTTCAAGGAGGATGAATTTTGTTTTGTCTGGGTTCAGTTTCAGTTCATGATCTTTCATCCAAGTTGCTACTGTTTCAAGTGTTTGGTGTAGTGCGTCTGTCATGGAGGGCTTTGGTTGATCAAAAGGTATGAGAATGGTGATGTCATCTGCATAACTGTAGGAAGATAGGCCTAGTTTGTCCAGGTGAGCACTGAGGGAGGTAGTGTAGAGGTTGAAAAGAGTAGGAGATAGTGGCGATCCTTGGGATACGCTGCAGGGGTTTGACCAAGTTTCTGATTTTTCTTTATCTGATTTTACTCTGTAGGTTCTGGATTTTAGGAATCCTTCGAACCATGAGTATACTTTATCTGTGATACCTATTGTGTCCAAAATTTGTAGTAGGGTGTTATGGTCCACCAGGTCGAATGCAGCGGTCAGGTCCAGTTGTATGAGCATCATTTTAGCAGTGTCCATGAGTGATCCTAGTAGCGTCTCTGTGCTGAAGTTGGTTCTAAATCCGGATTGTGTGGGGTAGAGTATGTTGTGGTCTTCTAGATAATTGGAGAGGAGTTTGGCTACTAGCCCTTCTATTATTTTGACATATAGCGATATGGAGGCAATGGGTCTGTAGTTGGATGGTTGGTCCGTTGGTCCTTTAGGATCTTTTAGGATCGGGGTGATGATGATTTCGCTGAGTTTAGTTGGGAAGATGCCGTTTGTGAACGTGATTTGTATCCAATGAAGGAGAAGAGCTTGGTATTTAGTTCTGGAGGATTTTAAGAGATATGGAGGACAGTGATTGAGATCACATGAAGCATGGCTGTACTTTTTGTAGAGTTTGTTGAATTCAGGCCATTGTATGTTGGGGAATTGGGACCATGTTCTGTCTGCTGCATAAGAACATAAGAACATAAGAAACGCCTTCGCCGGATCAGACCTAGGTCCATCTAGTCTGGCGATCCGCACATGCGGAGGCCCAGTTAGGTGCTCCTTATTGGAGACCCGGATTTCCCGTATCCCCCGATGTGATTTGCAAGAAGGTGTGAATCCAACTTGCGCTTGAAAAGAACAGTAGTCTCTGCCACAACCTCATCTGTGGGATGTATTGTGAATTCCATAATGTGGGTTGGGACATCATTGAGAGTAGCTCTGGCATTTTTAATTTTGTTCTGGAAGTGTTCTGCTAATAGGGTGGCTGAGGGTGGGGGGGTATTGATTGTGGTTAGGTAGGGTTTGGTGTCTGTTAGATCTTTTAGTATTTGAAAGTTTTTTGGTGTCCTGGGTTTCTGTGCCTATCAGTGTAGTGTGCTTTTCTCTTGTCCTTTAGTTGAAGTTTGTATTGCTTGTTAACTTTTTGCCAGGCTGTTTTTGTATGATCTAGGTTAGTTTTTTTCCATTTTCTTTCTTACAACATCTCTTATGCTATTCCTGTAAACTTTTTATGTAATTTCTGAAAACTTTTATGTAATCCGCCTTGAACCGCAAGGTATTGGCAGAATAGAAATCACTAATGTAATGTAATGTAGTTGTCTACATTGTCTTTTGAGTAGTAGTAGATCGTTGTAAAACCATTTGTCTGATTGTCTGCTGATTCTGGTTTTGGTTTGTACTGGTGCTAGTTCATCCAGGGTGTTGGTGCTCAGTTTATCCCATTGTGAAATGAAGTCTAGGGGATTGCTTTCTTGGATTGTTTCATCTATTTTAGACCAGAATTTGGAGGGTTCAATGTGTTTGCATGAGGTGTAAGTTATTTTTTTTGGATTTTAGTAAGGTTTTGTTTTTGGTCCAGTTGATGTTGAAGGTGTATGTGTAGTGGTCTGACCAGAAGGATCATGTCCTTGCTCCATTAGATGTATGAATTTCTGTTAGAGAAGGTTGATAGGTCATGAAGGCTGCGATATCAAGTTGGTGACCTTTCTCATGAGTGGTTTGTGGATTTAACATTTGGAAGGATAAGGCATTGAGAAATGAGAGAAAGTTATCTACTTGTTTCGATGAGTGGTCTTCAAGGTATAGGTTTAGATCTCCTAGGACAAGGTTGTAGGTTGTTGTAAGTGAGTTTTGGTAAATGAAGTCTTCAAATTCAGGTTTTGCTGTAGTCCAGTTTCCCGGTGTTATGTAACAGAGCATGCAGTTTAGTGTGTCTTTTAGTGTGGTGCCTGAGAGTTGACATGCTAGAAGGTCCATGTATGGGGTAGATGTTTTTTCAATTACATTTAGGGTTAGAGTGACTTTGATTAGGATTGCTAGTCCTCCTCCTCTTTTTTTTCTCTCTGCAGACCACTGTTATTTTGTATCCCTGTGGGCAGGCTTCCGTTATTCTGGGATCTGTGTCCGAAGTTAGCCAGGTTTCTGTGAGGAAAAGGCAGTCCAGGTTTTTGTTTATTATCCAGTTTTTAATAAGTTCTGTTTTTGGGCCTAGGGCTCTGATGTTTAGGTAGGCGCATATAAGTATAGTGGTTTCTGAATGATAATTGTGAGTTGTTTTAGGGCAGATGAGTGATTTAGGGTGAGGGTGAGGTTTGGTCTTAGAGTGTGTTGGTCTTCTTCCCCATACTTGAGTGATGGGATGTTGAATGATGTGTTGTTGGTTCGAGTTTCTGTCTATTGAGATTCTTCTGTTAGGGTGGTTCTATGTCGGAGTCCAGTTCAAGCAATTTAAGCTAAGTTATTCACTAATTTATTCCACAAAAATATTTAAAGGTTGACACTTAAAATGTATAAAAAGTATAAAAGGTTTTCCTAGAAGAAAGAGTAGGGGATAAGACCAATGAGGAGGCTAGCTATGCTGGAAATTTTGTACTATAACAGATTTATTTTGTACAGAAGTAGCCACTGAGGTCTCAACCCATAATAGGTAAATGAAAAGAAAAAAAAAAATGGATAAGATGATGAATGTCTGTTAAAATGAAGAAGAAATACTGAGGTATATTAGAAGATCTTCTTTAAAACGTTCTGTACACATAAATAAATGAGGGCATAGGTATTAGAGACTTATTTATAAAACTATTGTTTTAGCCCGTTACATTAACGGGTGCTAGAGTAGATGTCTGTCTGTCTGTTTGTTTTTTTTTTTTTTAATTTGTCTCTCTCTCCTTGGACGCTGTCATTCTTTCTGTCTGTGTCTTTCCCTGGCCCCCTGTCTGTCTATCTTTATTTCTAACTCTATCCTCTTCCTTCAATCCTGCATGTGGCCTTTTTTCTTTCTCCTCCCCACTTCCTTCCAACGTCTGCTCCCCCTGTCCTCCACACTTCCATTCGGTGTGTCTCCCTCTTTCTACCCCTTCCATCTACTGTTCACCCTCTGTCATGCCCCTCTCTTCTCTTTCCATCCAGTGTCCGCCCTCTCTCTCTCTATTCCTTATGGCCTCTCTCCATCTCCTCCTTCCTTTTCCCTTGGTCTGGCATACCTTCCTCCTTCCCTCCAAGCCAGTCTCTCCCCCTCTGCTCCCTTTCTTCATTTAACTACTTCATTGGGCAGCAGCAGCATTCACAATTCATTGCTGTTGCTGGCTTCAGGTCTTTCTCTCTGGTCGGTCCTGTCTTCATGAAAACAGGAAGTAGGCAGGACCGGCCAGAGAGGAAGGCCTGAAGCCAGCAACAGCAGCGAATTATAAACGCTGCTGCTTCCTGAAGCACCCGAGGTAGACGCTTCTCTCCCCTCCCAGCCCAACCCCCGCTGACTCTGCGACCCTCCCAGCAAGATGACTTTAATATCAAACCTCCCTCTTGCGTTGGCAGCCGCAGCACGCTAAACAGGCTGCTTCGCGGCTTTCTTCTGCCGTTGAGTCCCTCTGTCGCGTCATTGATGATGTCATCAGTGATGCGGCAGAGGGACTCAATTGCAGGAGAAAGCCCGAAGTAGCCTGTTTAGCGTGCTGCAGCTGCCAACGCTGGAGATTTGTGCTGGTATGTGCAGAACCGGTATGTCCCTCCCCCTCCAGTACGTGTGCAGCATTTTGCGCGGCGCATCCTCCCACGATCCTGGGTCGGCCACAGCGCTCCAGTGCGGGCCCTAACCACGCATCCGCTCTCCTGCCTGCCAAGGACCTACGGATCACGGAAGCACGCAGGCAGGAGTGCGCATGCGCGGCTAGCGTTTTATTATATAGGATAACCTCATTTATACTGAACTATAAAATTGATATATGATACCCAGTTATTAGAAACATCAATGGAAGAAGAGTGTATAAGATCTACACTCCTGGTGTCATTTGGGTTTGAGTCTGATAAGGACTGGGTGATGAGGTTATTTTTTCATAACTCTGAGAAATTGATTTTGGAAGGAAATGTATGGGTATTTCCTGATGTCTGTGCTGAAACACAGGAAAAAAGGAAGCAGTTTTTGATGTTACGCCTCCAGGTTTTATCCCTGGGAGCTCATTTCTTTTTACATTTTCCCTGTCAATGCTTAATTCAATATGAATCTAATAGGTATCTTTTCTTTGAGCCCAAACAATTAAAGGCTTTTCTGGAATATAAGCATAAAATACAGGTTTGAATTACAGGTCCTAGGGAAGAAATTGGAAATTAGTCCAATAATATAGGAAGAATGGAAAGAAATAACATTTGGGGTGGACGGAGATGTGCATAGATGGATCAGAAACTGGTTAGAAGGTAGGAAACAGAGGGTAGGAGTGAAGGGCCACTACTCGGACTGCAGGAAGGTCACGAGTGGTGTTCCGCAGGGCTCGGTGCTCGGGCCGCTGCTTTTTAATATATTCATAAATGATCTAGAAACAGGAACGAAGTGTGAGATAATAAAATTTGCGGACGACACCAAACTATTTAATGGAGCTCGGACGAAGAAGGAATGCGAAGAATTGCAAAGGTACTTGGACAAACTAGGGGAATGGGCTGAGAGATGGCAGATGAAGTTCAATTTTGAGAAGTGTAAAGTTTTGCATGTGGGAAACAGAAACCCGAGGTACAATTATATGATGGGAGGGTTGTTATTGACTGAGAGTACCCAAGAAAGGGACTTGGGGGTAATGGTGGACATGACAATGAAGCCGAAGGCACAGTGCGCAGCGGCCGCTAAGAGAGCGAATAGAATGCTAGGTATAATCAAGAAGGGTATTACAACCAGAACGAAATAAGTTATCCTGCCGCTGTACCGGGCAATGGTGCGTCCGCATCTTGAATACTGCGTCACCGTACCTTAAGAAGGATATGGCGTTACTCGAGAGAGTTCAGAGGAGAGCGACACGACTGATTAAGGGGATGGAAAGCCTCTCATACGCTGAGAGATTAGAGAACCTGGGTCTCTTTTCCCTGGAGAAGAGGAGACTTAGAGGGGATATGATAGAGACTTACAAGATCATGAAGGGCATAGAGAGAGTAGAGAGGGACAGATTCTTAAAACTTTCAGAAAATAAAAAAACAAGAGGGCATTCGGAAAAGTTGAAAGGGGACAGATTCAGAACGAATGCTAGGAAGTTCTTCTTTACCCAACGTGTGGTGGACACCTGGAATGCGCTTCCAGAGGACGTTATAGGGCAGAGTACAGTTTTGGGGTTTAAGAAAGGATTGGACAATTTTCTGCTGGAAAAGGTTATAGAAGGGTATAGATAGAGGTTTACTACACAGGTCCTGGACCTGTTGGGCCGCCGCGTGAGCGGACTGCTGGGCGCGATAGACTTCAGGTCTGACCCAGCAGAGGCATTGCTTATGTTCTTATGTTCTTATTTGAGACACCTTTTATATTTGTTTATTTCTTTGTTGGATTGTGCCTCTTTTTCCTTAGATTTTCTCCTCCTTTATTTGAGGGCTTATAGAGGAACTAGCTATTTATGTTTTCTTAAGGCACATTTGATATAAATGTGATTACTGATGAATATTTTTGTAATAGCTATTTTCTGTTTCTTATGACATGTAAGTATGTTGTAATTTCAATTAAAACTGAATAAACAAATAAATAATCCACACAGCTTTAGCATACAAAAAGTAGAATTGTACTGAAGGATGAAAAGCAACAGAAAAGCTTTTCTCAAAATCTTTTTCTGTGTGTGTGTGTTAGGGTCAATAAGTGCCTCTAGTCCTGTGGCTGTGTAAAGCACATAACTATTACAAAATTCAATGACCGTGATAAATTGAAGGGTTGCCCTTGCAGAAAAAAACGTGTAAATTTGAACTTTTGCTATTGCACAAAAAAATTCAATAGTTAATCATTACAGAGTACATTGGACTAGCAGGTTTTTGGCCCATTGCTAAACAGTAGAAGTTTCTACAGGGCTTTCAAGTAACATGGTAACATAGTAAATGACAGCATATAAAGACCAGAACGGTCCATCCAGTCTGCCTATATAGATACATGCATTATAAATTCATGATTAATTGAAATTGTTTTTTTTCTTTGATATTGCCGGGCCATTGACCACAGATGTCTGCCTGGTACAGTCCTTAGGTTCCAACTACTGGAGTTGCTGTCAAAGCTCACTCCAGCATATCTAACCCATCTCAAATTATTGAAGTTCCCATCGAGCCCAGCCTATCCCAAACTAAATAGCCATATGTGGGACACAGAGGGCCAAATTCTATAAATGGCGTCCCGATTATAGGCAGCTAACTGCTGCCTATCCAGCTAATCGGGATGCATGTTTTTTTTTTTGTTTTTTTTTTAACCTGAGGCAGGCTGCCTACATTGTGGGCTCCTCTGAGAACCTAGGGAGGTGTGCAAGCTCGCCTACACTCGGTGTGGGCATGCCTTGGCCCGGAAGAATCCTTAGGTGGGCCTAGCTGGCTGTACGTGCCTCCCTTGGCTCACGGTAGACGCGTACAATGTTTGGTATGTGTGTGTGTGTGGGGGTGTTCTCGGCATGTTAGTGTTTGTAATATACATTATCTTGAATGAATGTACTTAGTCAGTGGAAAAGAAGGTAGTAACTCTCTTTGTAGAGTATATAGGGGCCCAGGATCCATTCATTTATTTATTTATTTAAAGAATTTAAGAAGGGTTTAGACAATTTCCTGGAGAAAAAGTCTATAGTCTGTTATTAAGACATGGGGGAAGCCTCTGCTTGCCCTGGATCGGTAGCATGGAATGTTGCTACTCTTCGTGTTTTGGCCAGGTACAAGGGACCTGGATTGGCCACTGTGAGAACGGGCTACTGGGCTTGATGGACCATTGGTCTGACCTAGTAAGGCTATTCTTATGTTCTTAGCTTTCCAGTAGGAGAGGACAAGGCATACCAGTGCACATGTTTACTCCAAATCACTTTGGAAGACAGTAAACCATTTCATTCTGCATTACACATTTTTCCCTGGATTCTATAAAAGGTCAGCCATATTTAGACCTGGATTACATTACATTAGTATTTATGGATCGCTAATACGCCCCAGGAGTCCAATGCGATTTACAATTTAGAAGAGCATGGCCATGTCCAGGATTTACATTATTTTATTAGGGTTCATGACATAGATATCTTAGTTTGTGTTCGTGTAGGCATACAATTATGGTATGGAGAGAAGATTGGCCATATCTGGTGTTGTAATCTTGACATTACGGGTTCTGGTATGATTGTCATTTTCCTGGTTTGTGGGGTGATTTGTATGCAGAGAACTTGATCATCTATCAAAGATGGGAGAGGTGGTTTGTGCCTTGTTTGGTTTCTGTTGGTCGTAGCCTGTTTGTGGGGTCTTAGCTGCATGTGGAAATAAGTTAGTTAACGAGCCGTTAACAATCAGTTACTGATATTAATTGGCACTAGTTCGGATTTGCATACGGATCTGCTTGTATGCTATGCTATAACAATTCTATAACTGCATGCCTAAATTGTCTTGTGTGCAACTCATAAAAGGGGTGTGATCATGAGAGGGATCTGGGCAGGGGCAAGGTCATTTCCATGCCTACCTGCCTTCAGTTAGGCACCAGCATTTATACCAGGTTTCAGCAGGTCTAAGTCCTCATAGAGTGCCCTTTATAGAATATTCTGTAACGGGTACTCAGCTCAGAGCACTCTTTATAAAACAACACTTAGCATGGATTCTTCTTAGGGTTACCAGATTTTCCGACATAGAAACCCAGACACATGGCCCCGCCCCCACAAAGCCTTGTCTTTCTTCTCTGACCTCCGGGCTGTGTCTAGAGGGCCTTCGAGCATGCGCGGATGTGTGTGATGTTATCTACTGGGTTTTGGAAAGTCCATCCGGGCACCCAGACAGTCCTCTAAAAAGAGGACATATCCGGGTTTTCCCGGACATCAGGTAACCCTAATTCTTCTTGGTACCTAACTTTGAGCACCATTTATAAAATTTCTGTTTTTCGGAGTGTTTTTCTTTGGAGAACCAATCTATATCTTTCTTTTCCTCAGATGTACAGCACAGACAGCAAACCATGACACAATTTTATGACACTGCTCACTTTTCATCGATTTTGGATATAATAGCCAGGAGTAATTGTCTTGCTTGTACTAGTTTCCATCACAAAATGGCTGATGGGACCTCCTGTGGCATTCTTAGCAGCCATTGCAAATGGAGCAGCGGCACAGGGCAGAGACAACTGAGGTTTGTTCCACTAGACCACTGTGCCTTCCTAAGGTAGGCCTGAGAAGGACCTATGGTGGTGGGGATGGTGGGGAAGTGAGAGCAGGAGAGCTGAGATGAAGGGCTCACTGGGGGAGGGCGTAACTCAGCTAGGGAGGGAGAATTTGTGGTCAGGTATGAGGGGAGAATTTCATTTATGGTTTCTACTGAAACCAAGTAGCCAATTGTGGTTGCAGATTTGTTTTTAGCATAAACTGAAGATCCTGTGTTTAGTCGGGCTCTAAACTAAGTTCTTCATCTTGAGGACTCATTCTCATTCTTACTAGTTCATACACACACACTTAGCATTTGGCTCTGTTAATTGCACTTACAAGCCTTTACACAATATTTAAAAAGTACCATATTTTTCGCTCCATAAGACGCACTTTTTTTCCACCCAAAAGTGGATGGAAATAGTGCGTCTTTTGAAGCAAAGGTGAAAAATTTGAATCTCCCTCACGGCTGCAAAACACCCCCCCCCCACCCCGCAGCAGCTTTTTAAACACCACCCGCCACTCCCTCTGTACAATTGCAACACCCCCCTCGTGGCCGCACCACCTTTCAGCCACACCAGCTTTTTAAATACCGCCTCACTGCCTCCGTACAATTGCAACCCCCTTCGCCACAGCTGCACCACCTTTCAGCCGCACACCTTTTTAAAACAAATCCCCCACCGCTGCTGTCGTTACCACCGCTGCTGCTGCTGTCTTCACCGCCATACCTTTTTCAAGCCTGGTGGTCCAACATCTCCCTCCACGGCTCTGTATTATTTCCCGGCAGCAGGCACACGAGTCAAGAGCACGGCAGTCAGGCCCAAGCTTTACACACTCCCGCGTGGGCCCATGCCGCTTCTGAATGGCTGGCGGCAGTTCTCATGGGACCCGCGAGAACTGCTGGCAGCCATTCAGAAAATGGCATGAGGCCAGGAGGGAATGCAGAAAGCTCGTGCCTGACCTCTAGGCTCCTAACTCACGCGCCTGTTGCAGTACGAAGCTGTGGAGGGAGGGAAGAATTTAAATAGGTACCATTTGTTTTTGTTTTTTTTTTAAAAAAAGGTACAAGGGGGTATGATAAAAAAGGTTCAAAGTGGGGATATGATTAAAAAGGAACATAGGGGCTATGATAAAAAGGTATGAAGGGGTGTATGATAAAAAATGTACAAATGGGGGTATGATTAAAGGTACGGGGGGATGATTAAAAAAGGTACTGGGGGTACTTGGGGCGATGATTTAAGGTACTGGGGGTATGTGGGGGGTATGAGGCTTGCCTGCCTGCCTGCCTGTCACTAGGCCTACCTGCCTGCTTGTCACTAGGCCTGCCTGACACTAGGTCTTCATGCTCTGTGCCCTGTCCATGCCTACCACAAGCCCACCAGAGGGGAGGAAAGGGTACAAAGCCTGGCAGGGAGGAGGACAAGGTGCAGAGCCTGGCAAGGAGTGTAGAGTTGTGTGCAGAGCCTGGCAGGGAGAATTTGGTTCAGAATGTTTTTTTTTCTTGTTTTCCTCCTCTAAATCTAGGGTGTGTCTTATGGTCAGGTGCATCTTATGGAGTGAAAAATACGGTACTTTGGCTCAGTTTTCTGGCTACTGTATTAAACGCTAGCAATTTCGCCTCCATTTAAGTTAAATACTCCCACTTTCATGTTTTCTCACACATATACTGTGACAAACCTACTACAGACTCGAGGTTTATCACAGGAAAATATAAGAAACATACAAACCCCGGTGCAGAAGGGAAGACCAGGTCAGAGCCCATGATAGTTATTTAGCTGACTACCCTATGTGCAGTGAAGATGAGACTGAGACAGAACAGGAAAGCTTTGCTGTACCTAAGGCAGTGCCAAAGCAAAGCAGGAAATCTCTGCCCTACTATTATCCAGTTCCTGTAAGGCAGAAACAGACAGACAGTTTTCCCTCAGAGAAACATCCCAGCAGTGGCGTACCTAGGGTATGTGGCACGCGGGGCCCATCATTTTTTGACACCCCCTACCCCCCATGTAAGAAAATATTTTTTGTAATAACCATGAAACAGAATAAATGGTCAGTATAGAAACAGGCAGTGAAAATTTTATTTTATTGAACCTCATATATGTAACCATTATTCCAAACATAACATAAATTATGTCTGAATTGTCATGACATCAGAAGTACATAGGAGTAGTTGCAGGTGATGCTTGTGACAGTTCTGATTGTGTTAGTTCGGTTTTGTGTGTGTGTTTTTTTTAATAGAAGGGTTTTTATTTCTTTTTTGAAAGTTTTGTAGTCTATGGTCGAGGTCAATAGGTTGTAGAATTGGGGGTCGAGTGTTGCAGCTCGAATGGCTAGGAGGTTGCCGAACAGTTTTTTTCTTTTGACGTTTTTGGTTGGAGGGTGTGTGAATGGTGCGTGAATTCTCCTATGTCTGGTTGAGGTGGATTGAATTATTTAGCTGAAGAAATTAGTTATCTCCCCATTCCACACACATTAATTCTTTTCCATTTTTGTTCCTATTATAAAAAACACTGATAAGTTCCCAGAAAAAAATACATTAAAATAAGAAGTGAAAACAAAGGCCCCTACAGATGAGAACATAACAAGAATAGCCTAACTGTGTCAGACCAATGGCCCATCATGCCCAGTAGCCCATTCTTATGGTAGCCAATCCAGGTCACTAGTACCAGGTTAAAACCCAAAGAGTAGCAACATTCCATGCTACCGATCCAGGGCAAGCAGACACTTCCCCCTTGTCTTAATAACAGACTAAGGACTTTTCCTCCAGGAATTTGTCCAAATCTTTCTTAAAACCAGCTACGCTATCTGCTTTTACCATAACTTCTGGCCACTTCATTTTTAAGCTTAGATCTTTCCTTCCAAACAGAGACCTCGCTAGATGTCAATACAGCACAGGGTAACTTCATACGGACTTAGCTGTGCAGAAAATGTGAATCTCCTCATACACCCACCATATAGTGCAAAAATGTGCAAAGGTCTGTTTTTTTCTTTCGATCACTACATAGCCTAATGCCACACAAACAGCGCTGTTGCAAACATATTCTGAAGGTCAATGCTAAGGTTAACAAAGTTTCCTTCCTTGGACCACAAGGAGATACTGACAAACCATTGGAAGAGATCCCAAAACAACTACCCAGGCACAACACCCAAAGACCCACTCAGTGTGTGAACCATTTGAGTGGAGTGGACTAACTGGGGGGTGGAAATGGGCCCTGAGTTTGCTCAGCAGAATTTCCCAGTTCACCTCTTCCTCTCAACACATTGACACGCTGCCACCACCACCACCACCACTAGGAACACCTCACCGGGTAGGCCAGCAATGCTTATAAACTTTATAAAACACATTATTATATTTTCTTATAAAGCACATATTTTAA
Source organism: Geotrypetes seraphini (assembly GCF_902459505.1). Lineage (NCBI taxonomy): Eukaryota > Metazoa > Chordata > Amphibia > Gymnophiona > Dermophiidae > Geotrypetes > Geotrypetes seraphini. The sequence continues at coordinate 241,324,147 of NC_047086.1, read as the reverse complement.
CTGAACTGTCTGACATCCTCAGCCTTGCCATTCACAAAAATAGAAGGAAGAAAAGTTCCCGTTTCCTGCTGTCTCATGTCCCCGGCCTATACAATATTTTTCTTCTGCAGACCCTTCAAAAGTCTGACCAAATCCTCGTTTCACTTGCATTATAAAGTACTGAGGATGCCATCTCTCCCCAATCCCAGGTCCTAAAGTCTAAAACAGTAGCGCAAACTAGTGCTGCCCAATTCAGGAAAAAAAATTTTGATTCAGCCTATTGAATTGGTTTTTCGATTTGATTTTCCTGGCCAATTGGGTGTTTTTTTGTTTTTTTTTCAAACATCCTGATAGGTTTATTTTATAGCTTTTTCACTCCCTTTGGCTTCTCCTAACCACACTGGCGCTGTGATGTAAATAAAATAAAGAAACAAAAAGGACTTTTCTTCTCTCTATTAAATCCTAGCTCACGTTTGCAGTCTAACACTAGCTCTTGCAGGAAACACATTTCAAATCTGACATATTGTAATCTCAAAACAGAAAATAAAATTAGTTTTTCTACCTTTTGTTGTCTGGTTATTTTTCAGATCTTGTTGGTCCAAAGCTCTGATTGTCTTCTGATAACTTGCTTGCCAGAGTCTCCTTCTTTCTGCATGCTAACCATCTATCTGCCATCTCTGCTCTCCCCTTCCATTTCCCTTCCCCCCGTTCTGGCATCTTTCCTTTTTTTCGTCTCCCTCCACAGATCCACCTTTTCATAACTACCCTTTCATCCGGCATCTCCCCCTCCTTCCCCACCACCCCAGGGTCCACCATCTCTCCCTTTCTTTTCCCAACTACCCTCCTATCCAGTATCTCTATCCCCCCTCCACGCCACCCCTTGTGTCCAACTTCTCTTCCTTTCTAAATCCCATGGTCCATCATCTCACTCCCTCTCCTCTATTTTCAGACCCATTATTTCTTCCTCCCAAAGTCCGGCATATGCACGTCTCTTTGAACCCCCTTCCCTCCGTGTACTTCTACACCAGGGCCCCCCCTCCCCTGAAGGCCTGTCCCCCCCTTAAAGGTCTGCATCCCACCCCTGAAGGTCTGTCCTCCCCTTGAAGACCTGCCCCCCCTTGAAGGCCTGTCCTACCCTTGAAGGCCTGCCTGCCTGTCCCCCCCTTGAAGGCCTGCCTGCTTGTCCCCCCCTTGAAGGCCTGTCACCCCCTTAAAGGCCTACCTGCCTGTCCCCCTTGAAGGCATGTCCCCCCCCAAAAGCCTGTCTTCCATGAAGGCTTGTCCGCCCCTTGAAGGCCTGCACCCCCCCGAAGGCCTGTCCCCCGCTTTGAAGGCTGTCCCCCCTTAAAGGCCTGTCCCTCCCTTGAAGGCCTGCCTGTCTCCCCTTGAAGGCATGTCCCCCCGAAAGCCTGTCTCCTCCCATGAAGGCTTGTCCCCCCCTTGAAGGCCTGCATCCCCCCCTGGAGGCCTGTCTCCCCCCTGAAGGCCTGCCTGCCCGCCCCACCCTGAAGGCCTGCTGCCCCACCCCGAAAGACTGCTTGCCTCCCCACCCCAAAGGACTGCTCATCCCCCTGGCCTCCCCGCACCATTTACTGTAGCAAAGCAGACTGTAGCAAGATCGCGATGCCAGGGATCTTGCGCTGCTTTGTGCTGTTTCCTCCGCCGCGGTCCCACCCCCTCCTCTGATGTCAGAGGAGGGGCGGGACCGCGGTGGAGGAAACAGCACCGAAGCAGCGCAAGATCGCTGGCATCGTGATCTTGCTGCAGGCTGCTTCGTTACGGTAAATGGTGCGGGGAGGCCAGGGAGAGGAAATCCGGACGCCAGGCGCCAGGGGGGAGAACCGGATGTCGGGGGGGGGGGAACTGGACGCCAATGACTTCAGGCCGGGAGCACCCCCTCAGGGCTTGCACCCGGGGCGGACGTTCCCCCCCGCACCCCCCATTGGTACGCCACTGCGTCCCAGGCTGAGGAAGGAAAACTCTTCCCCCCACTGAAGCCAAGGTTGTGTGTGGTTTTTTTTCCTCAGCTTAAAGCGAGGCTCAGCAGAGAGCGGAGGGGGGCAGGACAGGAGGAGAGACAGGAAGCCCAGAATGGGACTGAGCTTACCCCAGACCAGGCAGGCAGCCCTGACTGGGAAATGAGAGATGAGAAAGGTGAAGGAAACCTTCCTTCAGAAGTCTGTTCTTCAGAGCTGAGTGAGGATATGATATGGGAAGACAGCAATGCTACAGCTGAGATTTGGCCAGAACAAATGGAAGTGGCTTGAAACAAACGTGAGTCTATTGGATGTTTTCCATGGCTGTTTTTTTTCTCTGGTAAGCAGACTGTGTGGGCTACCAGAGAGGTTAATTTTGGACTGTAAAGTTTTCTGCATTTTTCCTCTATACTTTAAGCAAAGGGATAGTATCCTTCACTGTACAAAACAGTGACTAAATTAAACCAAATTCTCTGATTCACCGTTAACAGATCTCCGTGTGAGAATCCAAGCTGATAGTGGTTACTATAGCAACCTGTTAATTGCATTTAGCCTGCCTGCTTCTCAGTGTAAAACTGCTGTTTTTCTGAATGATATAAAGTTGTGTGTGCCTTGCTAAGGAACCTACTTCCCAGAAGTATAAATGATTCTGTCTCTTTCTCATGGCTACCTGTACCAGCAGCCCAGCAGTGCTGGCTCATTAATTACTGCCATAAATTCCCCTCCTGCAGCTCAGGAATGGGAAGCTGCTTATTTCAGCTGTTGTACAACAGTGAAACATTTAAGCTAAAAGATTGTATTCTTTTTCCTGCATAATGTATAATGCATTGTATTCTTTTTCCTGCATAATGTAACCTTAAGACTCTGGTGAAGAGGACTGTATATATTTCCATGCTCACATTGAAACCTGTGATGGACTATGATTTTGAGGCCAGTGGCCAAATAAAAATTATGATTTTTCACCAAGGCCATTCTGACTACATGGTGTTCTTTAAAGGAACCTTGGAGATAAGCTAAGATAGGCAACTGCCTGGTGGTAACCAATTTGAAAGGCACCCTAATTCTAAAGGAACCACGCCAAATTGAAGCAACATGTCACTTACCTGACTGCTCGTTGTGCTCTTTGGGGGCACAGGTGTGGCAATACACAGCACAAGTTTCCATCACCTTCCTCATCAATCATTCCTTCCCAACTCAACCAATGGATCTGTTCTAAAATCTTCAGGCTCTCACCACAACCTTGAGAAGGCACGAGTTTCCCTATCCACTCTTGGCAGTGTGCATACACCCATTCACGAGCACACTCTATAGTGCTTACCTCTGGATTCAGGAACTGTAAATTTTAGGGACCATAGCCACTCAAAATTTACCCGTTACCTCAGCCTGACCCTGCCACACTGCACGGCACATCCTCCGATCATCAACCCATCCACTCCCCTATTTTAACCATGCCAGGACTTCCCGAGCACAATTGCACTCCCTGCATGTCTACTGCAACATCTGGGTCCCCTGCTTTCAAGACAAGCTCTTCCTATGCTGATCCAGGTCACTGTCCCTCTCAGCCCGCCTTGTTCTCACTCTCCTGCGCATGCAAAACTGAACCGGCACCTATGGCATCTGAGGCACTAGCAATTGCCAAGGTTCAGCACCCATTCCACAGCATCTGCCAACACTGCCAACTTCACCACAACATCAGGGCTGCAAGCCTCCAGTCAGCAACCCTTGGTATCCTCTTCATCACCCTGCAGCCTCACCACAACTACGCTATGGGCCGTAAATACTGTTGTCACCAGCCATCCCCCTCAGCCCTGCTGAGCATATTTTCTTGCCCTATTTACAAATAGACATCACAAGGCCTTTCGCTCCTGCAACATGCAGGTTATTTTCAATGCCACAGGACTCACTGCTAATGTTTTTCCACACTTCCCAGGCTCCTGCCACAATGTATCAATAAGTACTTTTCAAATGGCCAAATCACCAAGAGAAGGTTCTTGGTAAGAAGCTATCTCTTACACACATTCCTTGCTTTATTCTCACACATTGCTTTATTACACACATTCCTTGCCTCTATTCTCTCCAAAGAAGCTTCACAATCATAAAGCAACTTATCTGAAGAAATATAAGGAGAGTTCTAGAAATGCCTAGCAACCTGCCATTCCATTAGTCCTCCACTCATTGTCTCGTTCTGTGCCTTCTTCCTACAGATGATAGAGCCTATTCCAGAAAACCTGCCTCGTGGCACTGATCAATGGCTCCAAAGTTGAGGAGCCCTGCAGTGTGATCTTCAGGCACACAAAGGCTGTTATTGAATGAACCTTTGGCCCTCTGAAAATCGGTTTCATGGACCTGGATAGATTTAGAATTAACTCTACTGTGCTACCCCACAAAAGTGTGTCAAATCTTTTTAGTATGCTATATATTATACAATTCGGTCCTGACTATGGGCAGCAGCCTTCTCTGTAAGTTAAATCAGAATCTTTAAAGAGTGAGAAGAAGACTGCTGAAGAGATGAAAGGCCAGCACCAGCTTGGACTTGAGAGGGCAGGAGAAGGAAAAAGTGTTTTAATTCTAAGCAGTTTTAATGCATAGGCAAGACTTTATTTACAACATAATATTTCTATAACTCAAGGACTGTGTGGGTGTCCATAGTCTCAGACAGCTGTAAGTGGCTCATTTGCCATACCACTTGAATTCTTTGATCCAGAGAGATCTGATGTGATGCAGCAGTGGCCTGTGAAGGTAGCACTGTCTTGTTTGGCACTTATTGACAAGCTTACCGTAAAGTTCACCAGGTCCTGTACCATCCTCATATTCTGGGATTTGAAGTGATATCCATAAATAATAAAATGATCAGGAAGTTCAGACAAGCTCTTAGTCACACTGGCAAGGCCTTGACATCAATGAAAGGGTTTTCCACATCAGCTGGAGAAGACAGAGAGTGTGGCGCAGTGATGAAAGCTACAGCCTCAGCACACTGAGGTTGTGGGTTCAAATCCACACTGTTCCTTGTAACCCTGGGTAAGTCACTTAATCCCTCATTGCCCTAGGTACATTAGATAGATTGTGAGCCCACCAGGACAGACAGGGAAAAATATCTGAGTACACCTTTCTGAGCTCCCCTGGGAGAATGGTAGAGAAAATTAAATATATATCCATAGTTCAACTTTCTCTCCTTTGATGGTGTTGCCATCCTTCATCTCTTTGACTACCTTTTCCTACCTGTTCCTTCTCCTCTATACTGCAATAAGTGATCTGTCTTTTAATTCCTTCCATAGTGTCTGGATTTTGTATATAAAAGCACAGCACTTCCACTCTCCTTCTCGATTCCATGATAACAGCATGGTGTTTCCTCTCCTATAGAAACGGAAAAGGTTATAAAATATCAGAGCCATGTAAATGGCTATCATACATCTAAAATATCCTTATGCAAAGTACCCCTGAATGTCAGCAGGCATGGACTTCGCCACAATAGATAGCTACAACTAATATGGTTCAAAGACAAAACCACGGAAGACAAAGGCGCGCGCCGACAACTGAGCGCAAGATGGAGGCGCGCGCCAAAGAAAATGACAGTTTTTAGGGGCTCCGACGGGGGGTTTTGTTGGGGAGCCCCCTCACTTTACTTAATACAGATCGACGGCTTTGTGGGTGGTTTTAGGGAAAAAGTGAAGTTTTCAGTAAAATGTGGGGGGTTACAACCCCCCAAACCCCCCCACAATGTGGCACGATCTGTATAAAGTAAAGTGTAAAGTGGGGGGGTTCCCCCCCACACACACCCGTTGGAGCCCCTAAAAACAGTTATTTTCTTTGGTGCGCGCCTCCGCGCTGCGCTCAGTTGTCGGCGTGCGCCTTTGTCTTCCGTGGTTTTGACCTGACACCACTAATACAATAAGGAATTCTGGTCCTAGAACACTTTAACTGGCCTGGGATCACACCACATCCAGTTGTGTCAGGTCCGTGGCCTCCAAAAGTCTCAACTTTCATGCAACAGTACATTTGACAGCTCATGGCTGCTAATGGATTCTTGAAGTCAAGTGTCAAGGTAATGCTATAACTGCAACATTTTCCATAGCCATAGGCTGTTGAGCTTGATAAAGGACAGTAGTGGGTGACAGCACATAGACACACATGAGTAAAACATTGAATTATACTTTTTTTTGTTACTGTGAGGCTGCAGGTATCCAGGCAACTAACCCTAGAGATTGTGGCATCATCCTGTGTTCACGGCACCTGGTGTTCTATTTGTGAAAGAGATTTGGCTAGAAGAAGCCTGATAGTGAATGATGGTCTCCTTGACTCTTTTCCTGAGGTCTTTCCATTTTTCTGTAGGTCCTCTATGTCCTTGTTATGTGAAATGCCATTTAACTTTTAGCAGGCCTACCACAATTTTTGTTTGTGACAGGCACTAATTATCAGCAAGCTAGGGCCAAATGTTTTTTTTTTTTCATGTCTGATCTCTTTACCAGCTAGTTTACTTCCTTTGGGGGCCTTCCTCAGGAATGTTCTCTTTTTTGCTGCCGGTGGGGGAAATGGTAAAAATGACTTTTTAAATATGTTTTGTCAGTATACACATGCTATGACAACTAGGTGTACACACTTATACAAGCTGAGGGTAGACCTGTATAGGGGAGGAGTTCAGGCAGAACACAGGCAATGTCTTGAAGTATGTGCATACATTATAAAATACTTTAGATTCATACATTTACTTCTAGTCCTGATCTGTGGCTGCATTGTAGCCATGTTTTTAGCTGAATTCCTGCAAGATACCTATATGTCTGTATAAAAAAAGGCTTAAATAGGCCTATACTGCAAGATACCTATGTGTCTATATAAAATAGCAAAAGAAGAAAACCAAGTGGGGAATGGGACTGTACACATCAACCTGGGAATCAACAATTTTATTAAAAACTCAAATAAAAACTAAATACATGTATCAATACACAAGTGTAATGTCCTTTAGCTTCAGTGACCCGACAAGGTCCGTGTTTCAACCTCTCGAAGGCCTGCCTCAGGGGTGGTGGAGTTGGTTCACTAGATGATGCTGTGACACTTAAAATTGAAGCTGTGTACTTGTATTTTATGTGCTCCAATGGGAACTCTGAAGTGTGGGCGGAAAAGCGGTGCTCAAACGGCTCAAAGGCTTTAAACAAAAGCAAACGTGACGGGTCACTAAAGATAAAGGACATTATTTGAATTTCTAATAAAATTGTTGATTCCCGGGTTGATGTGTACAGTCCCATTCCCCACTTGGTTTTTGTTTTTTTTGTTTTTTTAAATTTTACTTGACGTGGGGTTTCTTTACCTGGTTTCAGTATTCTGTTCTATATAAAATAGGTCTATGCTGCAAGATGCCTATGTGTCTGTATAAAAAAGGTTTAAATAGACCTATACTGGTCTCTCAATCTAGGCTACCTGTTATATTCTCCTCAGAATTTATGTACTGATTGACAAGTATGTGAGAATTATGAACATATGACAGTAATCTGTAGACAGTATTTCTGAGCATAGCTCATTACAAACTGGTATAAGTTTCATGCATCCCAGCTATGTGTGCCTACTTTTGACTCTTCCTATGTGCCTGCCTACCTGCTTTAATGTCTTGTTCTCCTAAATGAAAGATTTATACCAGGCATTTGATAATTTTGATTGCTTTACACAGAAACAGAGGAAAATGAAGGCAAATAAGATTAAATATTGAACTGAGGCCAGTACTGGGCCTTAGACTTGCACGGTCTGTGTCTGTATATGGCCGTTTTGTGGAGGATGGGCTGGGGAGGGCTTCAATGGCTGGGAGGGTGTAGATGGGCTAGAGTAAGTCTTAACAGAGATTTCGGCAGTTGGAACCCAAGCACAGTACAGGATAAAGCTTTGGATTCTTGCCCAGAAATAGCTAAGAAGAAAAAATTAAAAAATTTAAATTGAATCAGGTTGGGCAGACTGGATGGACCATTCGGGTCTTTATCTGCCGTCATCTACTATGTTACTATGTTACTATAATGAACATATGACCTATCCTGACTACCCATCCATGCTATTTATTATCTCTTTTTCACCCCTAAAGATATTATATACTTATCCCAAGCTTTTTACAAATTAAAATACAGTCTTCATCTCCACCACTTCTACTGGGAGACTGTTCCTTGAATTTGCCACCCTATCTGTGAAGAAGTATTTCCTTAGATTACTGCTTTTATCCTATGTTCCCTCATTCCAGAGCTTCATTTCAATTGAAAGAGACTTGCCTTCTGTGCATTTATCCTATGTAGATATTTAGATAGGTCTCTCATATCTCACCTCTCCCTCCTTTCTTCAAAGTATACTGAGATCTTTAATTTTAGTATCAGCCCTCCAGACTGGTTCCTTCCTGTTTTTATCTTTATCCTAGGACAAGCAGGCAGCATATTCTCACATGTGGGTGACGCCATCCACAGAGCCCCGGCATGGACAGTAAATAGTACATCAGCACTTTAAGAAATTCAAAGCTTTCAAACTGCCCACTACTGTGAATGCAGAGTGCCATTCCAACCGTTGAGGACACGCGACACCCCAGTTCTTCGTTTTCCTTGGAGCAAAGAAATTGGGTTTCTGTTAGCTGCATGTCTTTTTTTTTTTAAGAAAAGTGTCTTCCCTGCACATCTTTCTTGTTTTTGAACTATTTAGTTCATTATTTTTAAAAAGCAAAAAGATAGAGGAAAGTTATTTTCTTTCTTTTCATTTCCTCTTCTTCCTTTGGAAGTGAAGGATCAGCCGTCGGTTGTTTATGTTTTTTCTCTGTGCTGATACAATTGAGTTTAATTTAGCCGAGCAGGTGTTCCCATCCATGTCAAAATTGTTGACAGAGTTTAAAAAGTGCTGTCAGTGTCAGCGATATATTTCTATCACTGACCCGCATAGCTAGTGTATGCAGTGTTTGGGGCCCAAACACTAAGTTGATTCCTGTATCTGTTGTTCCACCCTTCAGAAGCGTTCTATTAAAGTTCAAAGGTTCAACAGGAAAAACTGTTTGGTCATAACATGTCGGATAAATCTCTGTCATTGGTACCATTGGCTTCTGCATCAACATTGGACCTTCCCTCATCTGAAAAACCTATTAAGAAGTCTCTACCTCCAAACCAGCATCATAGGCCTCCTCAGCATCGAGTCCCTTGATGCAAACCAAACATCAACATCAACTCTCTCCTTCTGTATCGGAATTGTCTCCCATGGGGCGTGCATCCTCTTCGAGGTCTGCCACACCCAGACATACTATAACAATTGATACCCACTCAATCTCAGGTATCGGTACAGGACTTTTGATCCCAGATCGATGACTTCCTGTGGAGAGAGTTTAGTAGCATAGTCAAACTTGCCTCCGCACAAGTGTCAGCACAGACCTCGTTGGTACCAGCCCAGTCTGAGTGTAGCTCTCATCGGGCACAGGATACTACCTCAAGGCTTGCTTCAAAATGATGCTCAGCTTTGCATTGATCACCAAAAAATCGTCGACATTCATCTTCAGAGTGTCGATCTGTTTCCAGGAGACATCGACATTCTTGTTCCAAGCGTCAACATTCATCTTCATCAGAGCATCGAGCATCATCAAAGAATTGACGAACATTGGTACATCAAGATTCTGCTTCAAGACATCAATGTTCATCATCTCATTAAGATTCTGCATTGTTGCATCGAAGATCATCTTTGCACCATCAGGGTAATTCATCGAAACATCGACGTTCTTCATCAAAACATTGAAGTTCATCATCTAAAGATTGACGTTCTCATTCAAAGCACTCATCTTCTAAACATTCTTTGAGGTATTGTCATTCTCTTTCATCTATATCATCAGCTTGATACTGTCATCATAAGGAATCTGTGAATCTGTGGTCTCCAGAACTAATCTTATTAAAACTTGATATACCGCTGGGTGACCTATCACAGCGGTATACAAATTAAAAGCAATTATTAAAATACTGCATACAGTATAACTAATACAATAATAAGTGGATGCTAACTAATAATAACAACACGCAAAACATTAAACAACAAATACCTGGAAGCAGGGCTGGATTAATGGGTAGGCCCAGTAGGCAAATGCCTAGGGCCCGAAGTTGTCGGGGGGCCCACTGAAGAAACATAGGACTCAGGTTTTTTGGGGGCTTTTCTTTGGCAGCGTGGCCCCCCTGGGAAAGATCGGCAGTGCTGGGTCTGGGCCCCCCCCCCCCCGGGAGATCGACAACACACCCCCTCCCTAGTTTTGATGGCAACACATCTGGAATAAGTGACGTCAGAGGGGGGTGGACCAGCAGATGCGAAGAGTTGCTGTAAGATCCCACGAAGACTGTGCCTGCCGACTCTTCTCAATGAAGAAGTAAGTGACATCGGAGGGGGTGGATCGGCAGATGAAGTCATCATGGTACCTTGCAGCAACTCCCCGCATCTGCCGGTCCACCCCCTCCAACGTCACTTACTTCCTGAGCAGAGCCTGTAGCTGAAGTCATTGCAGGACCTTGCTTCATGGCATTAGTTTGGAGGGAGAGAGAGAAGAGCATAGAAGGGTAGTGGAAGGAGAGAAAGGGGCCAGGGTGGTGGGGCAGGGTGGTATAGAAGGGTGGTGGAGGGAGAGAAAGAGGGCAGATACTGATGGAAATGGGGGAAGGGAGAGGAGAGAGTAAAATGCCAGACCATGGGGGTGTGGGAGAGGGAAGGGAAGGAGAGGAGAGTGATGTCAGACCATTGGAGAAGGGAAGGGAAAAAGATGGATGCCACACTAATTGGGGAGGGGGAGGAAGAGATGGAAGGGAGAGGCAGACAATTTCTGGAAGACGCATAGAAAGAGAGCAGATGCCATATGGAGGAGATAGAGAGAGGGCAGACAGTGGATGGAAGGAAGAGAATGATGAGAAGATGAGGAAAGCAGAAACCAGACAACAAAGGTAGAAAAAAATTTCAATTTGTTTTATTTCTTTTTGCTTTAGGATAAAGTATTATTGTAGCTATGTTGATAATTGTTTGTCAATAGAAAATGGAAATAAGGTGATCCTGTTTATTGGACTAATTTTAATACTTTTTTTACTAATTCAGAGACCATAACTTCTTTTCTCAGGTCAGGACAGGGATATTGTAACAGCAGTATTGTTTACTGACCTGAAGAAAGAGGTTTTAACCTCTGAAAGCTAAGTGAGAAATGTATTAGTCCAATAAAATGACAGGCACTAAATTTTCTTGCCTCATGCCTCCCACCCATATGCAAAATATAAATTGGTGGGCTTCCCAAAGCCTTCTAGCTGAAGATCTTTTCCTCTAGGAAGGAAGGGGAGATTTGTTCAGAGATGTTTGGAGGTTGCATAGAAGAAAAACTGTACACTGGAAATGGTATAGTAATCTTTGTTTTGAATTTTAAAATAAAATAAATAAAGTGGAAATAAAGAAGTAAAAACATGGGGGTGGGGCATGGTGGAGTGGGGGTGGGGCATTGTGGGTGGGGCGGGGCAGGGGGGCCCAGTGTACTTGTGTGCCTAGAGGCCCTCGATGAATTAATCCTGTCCTGCCTGGAAGCATGGATTAGTGACCAAAGTACTGAATAAACAAATGTGTCTTTAACTGCTTTCTTAAATTCAGAAATAGAGGTAATATTCCTACAATGAGGGGGAGGTCATTCCATAATTTAGGGTTAATGTAACGGAAAACTGAATGTCTTGAAAAAGCTAAGTTTCAAGTTTCAAGTTTAAGTTTCTGACCAAGAAGGGAGACAGAGAAGGTGAGAGTCAGCAGAACAAAGACAATGAGGTGGAGTGTAGGGATTAGGGAATGATGAATTTCCCAAGATATGAGGGTGCGGTTGGAAGTCTTGAAAGGAAAACCATAATGAGTATCTTATAGGTCAGGAATTCATGCTGAGAGAGGGAGCCAGTGTTCTAATCTAAGAAGGGCAGTCACATGGTCAAAATGATGGGCAGGATGTAAAAGCTCGACAGAACTGTTGAGGAATGCAAAGAACTACAAAGAGACCTGAACAAACTGAGTGAGTGGGCAAATAGATGGCAGATGAGCTTCAATGTGGAGAAATGCAAAGTTTTGCACATAGGGAAAGGAAACCCGATGTATAACTACACGATGGGGGAGGGTTGGTACTGGGGGAAAACAACCTAGAAAAGGACTTGGGGATTTTGGTGGATAAAACACTGAAGCTGACGGCACAATGCGCAGCGGCCTCGAAAAAGGCAAACAGAATATTGGGCATTATCAAAAAAGGTATCGTGACGAGAACGAAGGAAGTTATCCTGCCACTGTATCGGGCGATGGTGCACCCGCAACTGGAGTACTGCGTTCAATACTGGTTGCCGTACCTTAAGAAGGATATGGCGATACTCGAGAGGGTCCAGAGAAGAGCAACAAGGATGATAAAGAGTATGGAAAATGTTCCTTATGCGGAAAGGCTAGAGAAGCTGGGGACTTAGAGGGGACATGATAGAAATTTATAAGATCTTGAAGGGGATAGAGAAGGTGGAGAGGGACAGATTCTTCAGACTAGCGGGGGCAACAAAAACAAGAAGGTATTCAAAAAACCCGAAAGGTGACAGTTTCAGAACAAACGCTAGGAAGTTCTTCTTCACTCAAAGGGTGGTGGATACCTGGAATGCGCTTCCAGAGGAGGTGGTAGGGCAGAGTACGATTTTGGGTTTCAAAAAGGGATTGGATGATTTCCTGAAGGAAAAGGGGATTGAAGGGTATAGTTAGGTGGTTACTATACAGAATATTAAATGAATAGGGAATAAAATGTTTTAGGTAAAAGATCGCTTACAGGCCATGGACGTGGGGGGCCGCCGCGGGTGTGGACTGCTGGGTGAGATGGACCCATCGTCTGACTCAGCAGAGGCGACGCTTATGTTCTTATGTTCTTAAGTAGATTGGACTAACTGTAATCTTTTCAACAAAGATAAAGGGAGACCAGCATACAACAAATTGCAGTAGTCTAAACATGAGATTACTAAGGCATGAATTTAAAGGGTTGGAAGATCTATTCATCCAAAAATGGATGAATAGAGCAAATTCAATGAAGTGCAAAGAAAGAGGATCAAAGAACAGAATTAATTTGTGGTTTAAATGTAAGTTTTGTGTCAAAGATGATACCAAGAATATGGACAGATTTTGAGAACCTTAAATAATGGGAATTGATGGGGGGGGGGAATCAAATTTGAGGAGGTAAAGAAAACAAATGGATTTGCATTTGTCTGGGATTCATCTTCAACCACAGTGAGACCTTGCTTTTAACTGGCTCCTCAGATACAATTAAGACTGGGATTAGAATAAATCAGGAGTACCACCACTTTTCTTCTAGATTAAAACTACCAATATTTGTAGGAGAAAGTATGATTAATCACTAATTAATAAACCACTGCATACTTCATATATTCACTAGAACCCCTCTCCCAAGCCCATCCAACAAGGACAGAAAGCTAAAATCCAAACAAAAAAAGCAAAGTGGAGAAAAAACCCTCAGTTAATCTTCATGGGTTAAAAATACTCCATTATGCCATATATCAAATAATCCAAAAAGACATCCAGTGTGCTATTTGTAAGTCCCAGGATATCAGCCTTCAAGGAGAGAATCAGTTCCACTCTGATATCCATACACAGTTCCATTCAACACCAGTTATTTACCAAATACATTGCTGCGTTCTGAAAACTTAGCCTTATTAAAAACAAACGCTAATCCAAAATATATTGAGACCAGTAAAATGACCTTCTGCTGTGCGAGGGTTAAACTGTGGAACTCACTTGTCAGCCGGTTACGAAAATGCTGCGAAAAGGGCAGTTTTAGAAAGTTACTCAAAATGCAGTTATTTGTAAATGCATTTTTCTAGATACTGATCCCTCATGATTGTTTATTTGCTGAACAATTTTTATATGATTCCTTGTATAAGCTTGGTGTGGCTTTCATTCCTTTATAGTCGATCTCCTGAGGAGATCATGTTTGTTCATGTTTGTTTGATCTTATTTGTTTTATTGAATTATGTATGCAAAGGATATGCAAACTGTGTAGGTTTAAACGGTATAGAAATTTTTTAAGTAAATAAATAAACATAATGTTCAGTTCCCAATTTATATATATAAAATCGGAGGTATGTATGTGTGTAGGTATGAATGTGTTTGTGTGTGTATGTGCCGCGATCACGCAAAAACGGCTTGACTGATTTGAACGAAACTTGGTATGCTGATCCCTCACTACCTGGGGTGATATGTTCTGGGGGTCTCGCGGCCCACCTGCACACGTGGGCGGAGCTACAAACAGAATTTCACATTTCACCCATTCATGTCAATGGAAAAAATGTAAAAAGCTGCCATTCTCACAGTAATTCAAAAACGGCTTGACCGATTTGAACGAAACTTGGTATGCAGATCCCCCACTACCTGGGGTGATATGTTCTGGGGGTCTCGCGGCCCACCTGCACACGTGGGCAGAGCTACAAACAGAAAATCAGATTTCACCCATTCATGTCAATGGAAAAAATGTAAAAAGCTGCCATTCTCACAGTAATTCAAAAACGGCTTGACCGATTTGAACGAAACTTGGTATGCAGATCCCTCACTACCTGGGGTGATATGTTCTGGGGGTCTCGCGGCCCACCTGCACACGTGGGCAGAGCTACAAACAGAATTTCACATTTCACCCATTCATGTCAATGGAAAAAATGTAAAAAGCTGCCATTCTCACAGTAATTCAAAAACGGCTTGACCGATTTGAACGAAACTTGGTATGCAGATCCCTCACTACCTGGGGTGATATGTTCTGGGGGTCTCGCGGCCCACCTGCACACGTGGGCAGAGCTACAAACAGAAAATCAGATTTCACCCATTCATGTCAATGGAAAAAATGTAAAAAGCTGCCATTCTCACAGTAATTCAAAAACGGCTTGACCGATTTGAACGAAACTTGGTATGCAGATCCCTCACTACCTGGGGTGAAATGTTCTGGGGGTCTCGCGGCCCACCTGCACACGTGGGCGGAGCTACAAACAGAATTTCACATTTCACCCATTCATGTCAATGGAAAAAATGTAAAAAGCTGCCATTCTCACAGTAATTCAAAAACGGCTTGACCGATTTGAACGAAACTTGGTATGCAGATCCCCCACTACCTGGGGTGATATGTTCTGGGGGTCTCGCGGCCCACCTGCACACGTGGGCAGAGCTACAAACAGAAAATCAGATTTCACCCATTCATGTCAATGGAAAAAATGTAAAAAGCTGCCATTCTCACAGTAATTCAAAAACGGCTTGACCGATTTGAACGAAACTTGGTATGCAGATCCCTCACTACCTGGGGTGATATGTTCTGGGGGTCTCGCGGCCCACCTGCACACGTGGGCAGAGCTACAAACAGAATTTCACATTTCACCCATTCATGTCAATGGAAAAAATGTAAAAAGCTGCCATTCTCACAGTAATTCAAAAACGGCTTGACCGATTTGAACGAAACTTGGTATGCAGATCCCTCACTACCTGGGGTGATATGTTCTGGGGGTCTCACGGCCCACCTGCACACGTGGGCAGAGCTACAAACAGAAAATCAGATTTCACCCATTCATGTCAATGGAAAAAATGTAAAAAGCTGCCATTCTCACAGTAATTCAAAAACGGCTTGACCGATTTGAACGAAACTTGGTATGCAGATCCCTCACTACCTGGGGTGATATGTTTTGGGGGTCTTGCGGCCCACCTGCACACGTGGGCAGAGCTACAAACAGAAAATCAGATTTCACCCATTCATGTCAATGGAAAAAATGTAAAAAGCTGCCATTCTCACAGTAATTCAAAAACGGCTTGACCGATTTGAACGAAACTTGGTATGCAGATCCCTCACTACCTGGGGTGATATGTTCTGGGGGTCTCGCGGCCCACCTGCACACGTGGGCGGAGCTACAAACATAAAATCGGGTTTCACCCATTCATGTCAATGGAAAAAATGTAAACAGCTGCCATTCTCACAGTAATTCCAACTATAAAACACTTTCTATGACACTATAACCACTAGGGACATCGTTTCTATTCTACCACGGACACCATACATATAGAGTTTGTATGTTCTAACTGTGTTTGTAACTGTTTCCTTCATGCACCCCAGTTCATAATGTTATTACATGACAGGAGTACTCACATATCCTGAACTAGGAACACAGGTTCCATTCTGAACCGGGAACAAACTGCATGGAGTTTCTTTTCAACCTGAGTTTCCACATATTGAGTTGTTTAAATCAATACTGAAACTTTTGGATGCCACTTATTCCAACAGATCTTCCTTTTCAGTTTAAGGGATTGCAAATTCCAGTAAGACTTGCATTCTTTATCACAATCAACAAATCACAGGGACAGACTATTACATACTGTGGAGTGGATTTAAGATCCCCCTGTTTTTCCCATGGACAACTCTATGTTGCTTGATCAAGGGTGGGTTCACCCAAGAATTTATATGTTCTTGCTCCTGGAGGTGAAACTAAAATTGTTGTTTATAATCAAGTTTTGTGTTAGTTGTATTGTATTCATTTTGTCAAATATTTCACATTATAATTTGATTATTGTACTTTTTATAAAGCTGTAAAAAAATAATTTCATTCACCACTATAAAGTATCTTTATTTCAATCCATTTACTGTGTTATTGCTATAATTAAATACCCGTGCAACGCCGGGGCATCAGCTAGTTCATATATAATAGCAAGGATCAAAATACAATAAGAGGAGGACACTTAGCTGCAAACTTCATAGCACATTCCAGTCCATCAACTTCATAATCTTCTCTGGTGGTGCTACCGTGTCCCACCACTCGAAAGGGAATCCCTGTTTCGCCAAAAAGCTGTGTCAGGGGCTCGTCCTCTTCCTTGCAATCAGGAACATCTCAACTCGGGGGCGGAGCCTGACTGCCACGGGGATCGCACGCATGGTCTAGCGGCTCCTCCACACCAGCACCCGAAACTAATTAAATAGTGCTTTTTCGCAAAAAAACGTCGCTGCCACTGATTCAAGCCTGCACCTAGCGCTTTCATGTCACCTCCGAAACCGCCGAAAGCCGAGTCTGTCACACCCGCGCCACTCAGCGGTAAGAGGCCCAAGCCGGATCCGAGCACGCTGGAGAAAATGGCGTCGAAGAGCGACGAGGCCCCATTCAACCTGCTCTTAAAAGAAATGAGGTCAATTCGGACCATAGTGCAGGAGCAGGTCGAGGAAACAAAGCTTCTACATGTGGAAATAGAGGCGCTGAATTCTCAATTCGTTGATGCACACCACCGTCTTGACGCCCTTGAAGAAAAAACGGCTAATTTGCAATCCACGCAAGTGCTGATACACAAACATGAAAAATTTCTTACCACCCTGCAATGGGACATTGAAGATCTCTCCAACCGCAGCAGAAGGTCCAATTTGAGAATCATTGGATTACCTGAATCATCGGAGGGCTCTGATATGATTTCCTTCTTGTCTAATTTTCTGCCTGCAACTCTGGGACTTGTCTTCTCTCCTCCATTGGAAATAGAGCACGCTCACCGCGTGCCATCTCATCTCTCTTCACATGCTTCCTCTCCTCAGCCCATTGTGGCTAAGCTGCTTAGATTTCAACACACGCTGCAAATTCTTACAGCTGCAAAATCTAAACCTCAGCTGCTTCACCAGGGCAGGAAGTTCTTTATTGTTCCAGATCTGGCTAAATCCACAGCTTTGAAGAGAAAAGCATTTCTGTCTCACCGGCAGGAGCTCAAAGATATAGGAGCTAAATATGGTCTTATGTACCCGGCGATGATGAAAGTGACCTACAACAACCGCACCACTTCATATACAGACCCTGATGATCTAGCTGCATTTCTGGAATCTTTAAAAATGCGCTGACATGGGCGTGCCAGATGAGACATCTGAATGATTGGTATCGGGGGACTAGCCATTTTTCGGCCACCCGACAGGAGCTCTCACTTTGTGCTCCCTATCATTTTAGCTATCTGCTTCACGTTCCTCAATTGCCATGGAAAACATCAACTGCACGGGATCTGTTCCTGCTGCCCTTGAGACGTCTCTGGAAACTATTGTGCAAACAACTCCTGCTTCCCTTTCAGGTGACCCCATATTGCCGCTGCGGGGCAATGGGGCTTTCCCAGCAGGCATGGACCCAGTTTCATCCCCGGTTTGGACCTTACAAACTACTCAATATGTTTTTCAACTGGTCCATTCCAACGGTACCTTAAAATCATTCAAGAAACTTCAACGAGAGCATGGTTGGAGGCCGACTGATTGGCTTTCTTACCTTCAACTTTCCTCCTACATTGGCTCATTGCCACAGGCATCCCTTGCTGATCGCTGTATGGAAACTATTTCTGAAGCGTTGAGTCTGTCCGCACAGGTACCAATTCCACTAAGATTTCACCATCGTCATCTCCAGGAGCATCTGGGTGAGCCTTCCTATGAATCCTGCGCCCTTAAATGGTCGCAGGATCTATCTTGTGAAGTGACAGCGATTATGATTCATAGGGGGGTCCTTCGGACGGCTCGAGTGTCACATAGTGTGATCCTGTTTGAAATGAACTATAAATTTTTGCACAGGTTGTACAGGTCTACTGCATACCAATTTCAGGCAAAGATGTGTTTGTCCGACCGCTGCCTTAAATGCTCTCAATCTCCATCTACTCTTGGACATCAGTTTTGGGCTTGCACTCGGATACGCACCTTTTGGCATCAGCTGTGTATTCATATTTGCACCATGTGGAATTACAAATTTACCTTGGATCCAAAGATGTTGTTTACACTGGATCACATTCCTCTGTCCGCCCCGAAGGGGTTTCGGAGCTTTCTTTCTCGCTCAGTGCTACTGGGGAAGAAGGCGATTCTGTTATGCTGGATTACTTCAGACTCCCTGACCATTTCTCGTTGGCGGACTCTGATGATACATCAAGCATCCATGGAGCGCCTGTGTTTCACTTCTATGGACTCTGCCTTGGGCCGGTTATTTTGTCTTTGCTGGACACCATTTTGGGACACTTTAACGCCAAGAGCTCGTAGTCATTTGCTGAATGTCTGACTAGTTTGTGGAGACTGTGCTGGAGTGGTTTTTTGTTGATCTTAGTTTACTAGATTGGGTTGTGGGATGGGCTTGGGGGGTAGGTTGGGGGGGGGGTGGCTCGGATATCTGGTGAATTTGGGCAGTGTCTTGGTATCCATGTTCTTACGTTGTACACCATGTATATTTGAGTGTTTTCTCATTCTTTTGAAAAACTTAATAAAATATATTTCTCAAAAAAAAATTTAAAAAAATGCGCTGACATGTTGTGCTGCTGACGGTCCAGTCTGTCTTTTTTCTCTCCTGTTGCTGTAAAATGCATTTACTTGTTTTCAGTTATATTGCAAATACTGATAAGCACACCAGTTTCATGTTATTGGTATTGTATGGGTGTGGGGTTTTTGCTAGTTATTCCATCTGTGCTATATCTCTGTGCTCAAAGGAGCACCCTTAAATTGTTTTATTATACGCATGACAGTGTGATCTTTTTTGGCTATGCTTTGTGCTGACATTTCTAGCTTTTTCTCTTTTCTCTTCATGCTTTTTCTATCTCTATTTTCTGACAGGAGTGTCTACCTTATGCATTTCCTCTGCTATTTGCTCATATTGAACTTGGGTAATATCTGTTACACTTTAGTACTGCATCTTAAGGCTTATGGCTGATTTGCATGCTTTTTCTTTTAATGTGAATGGGTTAAATCATCCCACCCCCAGAGACCCAAATATAGAAAAAAACGTAAAAAAAATTTTTCGAACGTTCACATGTTGTTATAGGAGGCTTGTGATCCCTAAATCAGTGGTTTTTTTTTATTTTGACATTTTAGTAACTTTTGGGGAGGATGTTGTAAAATTGCAACGCTGGGCCTGTAAGGTAGCAGAATTTCAATAGTGTCACTCTCTCTCTGAACACATGTAAGGAATAATTAAAAGTTTATTTGTACTTTACAGCTTATAAAGACCCACCTAAGTTTATGTATATACACAACAACAATAGTATAATAAAGAAAAAAGTAATTTTTATTATCAATTTAATACAAAAAATGAGTATCATATAAAAACGCAAATTTTTCCCTGTGAAGCGCCCATTGACTTAAGAACATAAGAACATAAGCAGTGCCTCCGCTGGGTCAGACCTCAGGTCCATCTTGCCCAGCAGTCCGCTCCCGCGGCGGCCCGAACAGGTCACGGCCTGTCTGAGACACCAGAAGGGGCCCCCTTGCCACCTTGGTTTCCCATTGAGTTTTATCTTCCCATCGAAGTCCTAACCCTCCGGTCTTGCACATGCACGACCTGGTCGGATTTCTATACTTATTACTTGGTTTGCTTTCTATACCTGTGTTACATCCCAGCACCTCTCTCAGTATCCCACGATCCCCCTATCCCTCAGGAATCCGTCCAATCCCTGTTTGAATCCCTGTACCGTACTCTGCCTGATCACTTCCTCCGGTAGCGCATTCCAAGTGTCCACGACCCTTTGGGTGAAGAAAAACTTCCTTGCATTTGTTCTGAACCTATCTCCCTTCAGTTTCTCCGAATGCCCCCTCGTGCCTGTTGACCCCTTCAGCCTGAAGAATCTGTCCCTATCCACCCTCTCTATGCCCCTCATGATCTTGAAGGTCTCTATCATATCTCCCCTGAGCCTCCTTTTTTCCAGAGAGAAGAGCCCCAGCCTATCCAACCTCTCGGCATATGGGCAGTGTTCCAGCCCTCTTACCAGTTTCGTTGCTCTCCTTTGGACTCTCTCAAGCACTGCCATGTCCTTCTTGAGGTACGGCGACCAGTATTGAACGCAGTATTCCAGATGTGGACGCACCATAGCTCTATACAATGGCATGATGACTTCCCCCGTCCTGGTTGTTATGCCCCTCTTTATAATGCCCAGCATTCTGTTGGCTTTTTTCGAGGCTGCTGCGCACTGTGCAGATGGCTTCAGTGATGCATCTACCAGCACACCCAAGTCTCTCTCAAGACTGCTGTCTCCCAATAATGCCCCCCCCAATTTGTATTTGAACAGCGGGTTCTTTTTACCTATATGCATGACCTTGCATTTTTCCACGTTAAAGCGCATTTGCCATTTGTTTGCCCAGTCTTCCAGCTTGTCCAGGTCCCTTTGCAGGTCCTCACACTCCTCCCTAGACCTAACTCTGCCGCACAGTTTGGTATCGTCTGCAAATTTTATAACCTCGCACTTTGCCTCTTTTTCCAGGTCATTGATAAATATGTTGAAGAGTAACGGCCCCAGCACCGATCCCTGTGGCACACCGCTCGTGACTCCCCGCCAGTCAGAGTATTGTCCCTTTACTCCGACCCTCTGCAGTCTACCCGACAAACAGTGCTCGATCCATCTGTGCACATCCCCTCCCACCCCGTGGTTCCACAGTTTCCTAAGCAGCCTTTCATGTGGCACCTTGTCGAAAGCCTTTTGAAAATCAAGGTAAATGATGTCTATAGGTTCCCCATTGTCCACCCGACTGCTTATTCCCTCACTTTTTTGTTCCATCTCAGACACGGTTAGATTGTTCACAAAATGTAATGATGTCAACAGAGACTGGAATCTGTTTCGTGACATTACATCAGCGACAGGACTGTATCTTGTGTCTGCTTCCCAGTACATACGGACTCCAGGCATTTGGACAAGACCCATCTTCAGATACATGCCAATCATCTGCTCTATTTCCTTTGTGTTTGTGTTTATAGATGATCCTTTCTTCTGAAAACTGTACTGATTTGTGTTATCTGCCAGAGCGTTGATCATATCTTCTGTCACAAACTTCTGAAAGTACTCCAGTGGTGTGCAGAGGGAATGGACATCATTACTGACATCCTGACCAGAAAAATCAGTACTGGGAGAGATGAAATTCTTTTTCAGCCATCGATATCTGTCACGGGGCCCAGTCTTGGCATCAGGATGTTCTGCCTCTGTTGGGATGATTTGAACATCAGAAGTTAGGTGGTCATCGGGTAATTTATTTTCATTGTCCACTTCACCGATAACTCCATATTCCACAACTTCTATCAAGTAGACCTATTGTTCAATTAGACATGCAAACACTTTAATCCTCACCTCCTGGAGATTTATCACCTTCTCAAGTTTAAAGTGCAGACAAAACCTTGCTATCACTTTGACCCACTGTTGTAAAATTACAACATAGAAATAACCAGCTCTAAATCTCTTAAAATCAGTATATTCAATGATGTCATAAAATCTGCATGATCTACACATATTAATGATCACATAAAAAAATATTTCAAGCTTTTTACTTACTTTAGTCCTGATGTATCCCGTCCAAAACAACAAGATGATATACTCCAAAGCAGGCAACAGGGTTGTATGACTTCATGGCCAGATAAACAGACCTATTTACACATTCAACCATCCAATGGTGTTGCAGAACTGAACAATAGGTTCTATTAGTAATGTACATGAAGTTTTAAAAAGAAAAAAAATGGGGGAGGGTTTATTTTGTAGCCTTAAATGTGATGTTGTAATATTACAACACTGGGTCTCAGGGGAGTGCAGACAAAACCTTGCTATCACTTTGACCCACTGTTGTAAAATTACAACATAGAAATAACCAGCTCTAAATCTCTTAAAATCAGTATATTCAATGATGTCATAAAATCTGCATGATCTACACATATTAATGATCACATAAAAATATATTTCAAGCTTTTTACTTACTTTAGTCCTGATGTATCCCATCCAAAACAACAAGATGATATACTCCAAAGCAGGCAACAGGGTTGTATGACTTCATGGCCAGATAAACAGACCTATTTACACATTCAACCATCCAATGGTGTTGCAGAACTGAACAATAGGTTCTATTAGTAATGTACATGAAGTTTTAAAAAGAAAAAAAATGGGGGAGGGTTTATTTTGTAGCCTTAAATGTGATGTTGTAATATTACAACACTGGGTCTCAGGAAAAAGATAGCTAATTATATTTCTAATAAACACCCTGATGTGGTTTTTTTACAGGAGACTCACCTTCCACCCGCTGCTGCTTTAAAATTCCAGTTAAAGGGATACTCCTCTCATTTCTATTCCCCTGTGACTCAACGTAAGAAAAATGGGGTTTCAATACTTTTTAGTGACAAACTCTCTCCTGTCATTCATTCCTCTAGGACAGATACGGAGGGCAGATAGTGTTTGGTGCATGCTGCGTTGCACTTGGTGGATTTTGTGTTCCTCAACATTTACGCTCCAGTCTTGGACCACCCAGAATTTTTCCAAGACCTTCAGCTGGCGTTGGTAGAATACGGATCTTGTTCTCTGATACTGGGAGGTGATTTCAGTCAAATTCAAGACATCTATATTGATAGATCATCATCCTGAAAACCCTCTAAATCCAGGTCTTTCACAGCCTTACATGCCCTCAAAGATGCCTTTTCTCTTGTAGATCCATGGCGTTTGTTTAACCCAAAAGGTAGGGAGTACTCTCATTTTTCACCACCTCATAATACCTACTCAAGAATAGATTTCTTTCTTTTATCCTCCTCTCTTATTCATGACCTGACAAACACTATTATTCACCCAATCTCCCTTACAGATCATGCGGCCATCTCTCTGCATTTACTTATTTCTGCCCCCCGCAAAGAATCTTCTTCTTGGACTCAGAAATAGCTGACAAAATTAAATCCTTCACCACTGAATTCTTCAAACTTAACTCCAAAGACCCTGAGATTTGCCCTTCCATTGTTTGGGAGGCTTACAAAGTCTCCCTTAGGGGTGAACTGATCAAACTCGCCTCTTGGAAAAAGAAACAGTCCATGATAAAAGAGAAAGACTTAGAATCCTCTATCAAAGAGTTAGAACTACAACATATGTCTGCTCATTTACACGACCCTTCCATATTTCAGCGTATCCAAAACCTTAAATACGAATATAACACTCTGGTTTCCTGTACTGCTAGACGAGACATTTTTATCTCAACCTCTGGTCATTACATGGGAGACAACCTCATGGGTCGCCCTTTGGCTAGATATCTTAAAACTAAATCTAAACGTTTACATATCACGGCTGTTCAAGACCCATCAGGGCAGATGGTCAAAACCCGGTCTTTGATCTCTTCCCAGTTTGAAAACTTTTATGCTACTTTATATAAATCTGACTTTTCTGCCTCAGAATCAGGGATAGACTCTTTTCTTGCCTCCTTGGACCATCCGACCTTATCGGACTCTGTAAAGTTGGAACTGGACTCTTCTATAACTGTATCCGAGATAGAAACTGCAATATCATCCTTGCCTAACGGCAAGGCCCCGGGTCCCGACGGTTTTACCAATGAGTTTTTCAAACAGTTTCGCACTCTTTTGGCTCCTCATCTTCTTTCATACTATGAATTCCTCCACTCCACTCCGGACAAACAATTTAATTTTACTGAGGCCACTATTGTAGTTATTCCTAAGCCTGACAGAGACCCTACCTTGGTTAAAAACTTTCGCCCCATTTCTCTTCTTAATTTAGATTATAAGATCATGGCAAAACTTCTTGCACTGAGACTCAATAAAGTAATCCCTTCTCTAATTCATAAAGATCAAACAGGGTTTATTAAACAAAGGTTTATAGGGGACAATTTACGCCTCTTTCATCATATTAACACCCATGCTAAAACACTTCCAGATCCTGTAATCGGCCTGGCTATTGACGCCGAAAAGGCCTTCGACCGTGTGGAATGGCCTTTTCTGTTCCGAATCTTGAAGTGGTACAACTTTGGTCCGTTCTTTACAGAGTGGATTGAAGCTCTATATCGACAACCCACAGCCCGTTTTTTAATTAACAATTCTCTCTCTAACAAATTTTCCCTTCACAGAGGTACTCGTCAGGGCTGCCCTCTTTCGCCGTTCCTATTTAATTTAGCGTTGGAACCTCTTCTTTCTGCTATTCGACAATGCCCTACAATTAAAGGCATTACCACCACTGATCACCACATCAAATTAGCAGCATACGCCGATGATGTCCTTCTCTTTATCCGGGATTCTGTTGCTTCCCTTCCCTCTCTCGTTAACATTGTTTCTCAGTACTCCCTGCTTTCTGGATACTCAGTCAATTGGGAGAAATCGGAGATTTTTCCTCTCAATGATCATATCTATCCCTCAGATCTCGCCCACTTTCCTTTCACATGGTCGCGTGGGAGTTTTAATACATAAAGATCCGACTCACGCTCAAGATCTGAATATATCTAAAATTAAAAGCTTAGTTCTGAACACCTTGTCTCGTTGGTCCCCACTTTTTCTATCTTGGTGGGGTAAAATAACTTCCATCAAAATGACCCTTGCCCCTCAGATAAATTATACCCTCTCAATGCTTCCCTCTCTATGTAGGAAGAAATTTTTTCATTGGTTAAATAAGAAAATCTCTGACTTTGTTTGGAATAAGAAAAAACCTCGTATTGCTCTCGCCAAGCTGAAAGCCTCTAAAATCAATGGGGGTTTGAATTTACCGGATTTCTATTTTTATTATATTGCATCATTGGCCAAATATGGAGCTTATTGGATCATTGATCTCTGTACCCAGGACTCGCCAACCTGGTTTGATCTGGAACGGTTTCTATGTGCACCATTACACGTCTCCTGCTTGTTAACGGTGCCAGTGCCTAGACTGTTGAGGAAATATTCCTTGTTGAGTGCAACGCAGCATGCTCTTCATCTACTAGATGCAATAGCAGAGATTTCAGTTAAAGATAGTCAACTCATGTCCATTTGGAACAATCCCAAACTCCAGAACAACGGCAAATCTTTTTCCTGGAAAAGATGGCAGCGGGCTGTTTTGTGGTTTCCTCACCAGATAACTACTCTCACTTCCCTTATTCCTTTTGGTACACTCTGCTCTACCTATTCGTTGCCTCCTTCTACTCATTCACAATGGCTTTCTCTTACTGGGGCGATATCTTCTATGTCTATACGTTTCGATTTTATGACATCCATTCACACTATACGTCACTGGTCCACATTGGCTATTATGAAAGGTAAAGCGATATCTCTTTTTTACAGTATTCTAAGAGACCATTTCTTTACCTTTTCTACGCATTCCATGAAACATTGGGACTCCATGCTGACAACCCCGCTTTCTGATGTTGACTGGGAACTTTTTTGGTCCTCGACAAACCGACCTCTCCTATCCTCCAGAGTCTCACAATCAATGTTCTTTATTATGTGGAATGCAGTATGGACCCCTTTTCATATGTGGAAAGCCAACCTAAAACAAGACTCTACATGTTGGAACTGTATGACAGACGCCGGAACTCTTGACCTTATGCACTCCAGTTCGTTCCTTTTGGACTCGCATTTGGGACATCATACAATCTATTACTAACTGCTCGGAAGAAATTTCTTTGGACATTATAATTCTTCGATCTCAACATCCTTGTTTTGCTCAGTCGAACTGTCCTCCAAACTCATCGATGCCATGTTTGTGACTGCCCTTATGCACATCTTGAAAAATTGGAAGTCTTCTACATCAATAGTGTGCAAACTCATGGAAACACTAATTAAAAGCAAATTGGACACGATCTTGAATGAAGGGAATCTTCGGGATCCCAGTCAGCATGGATTCACCAAGGGTAGGTCCTGCCAATCCAATCTCATCAGCTTCTTTGACTTGGTAACAAGAAAGTTGGACTTGGGAGAGTCTTTGGACGTCGTGTACCTGGACTTCAGGAAAGCTTTTGACAGTGTCCCACACCGCAGGCTGCTAAGCAAGATGGAATCGATGGGGTTAGGAGAGACACTAACTGCATGGGTCAATGATTGGCTGAGTGGCAGACTTCAGAGGGTGGTGGTTAATGGTACCCTCTCTAAAACATCGGAGGTGACCAGTGGAGTGCCGCAGGGCTCGGTCCTGGGTCCACTCCTTTTCAACATATTCATAGGGGATCTGACTCAAGGGCTTCAAGGTAAAATAACACTATTCGCCGATGACGCCAAACTATGTAATATAGTAAGTGAGTGCAGTTTACAGAATTATATGGCGCAGGACCTGCTTACATTGGAAAGTTGGTCCTCAACCTGGCAGCTAGGCTTCAATGCTAAGAAATGTAAGGTCATGCACCTCGGAAGCGGAAATCCATGCAGGACGTACTTCTTGAACGGAGAAACTTTAACTAGGACTTCAGCAGAATGAGATTTAGGAGTAATCATCAGTGCAGACATGAAAACTGCCAATCAAGTGGAGAAGGCTTCATCTAAGGCAAGGCAGATATTGGGTTGTATCAATAGAAGTTTTGTCAGCCGAAAGCCTGAAGTCATAATGCCGTTGTACAGGGCCATGGTGAGACCTCATCTGGAGTACTGTGTGCAATTCTGGAGGCCACATTACAGTAAAGATGTGCGCAGAATTGAATCGGTTCAACGGACGGCCACCAGGATGATCTCGGGGCTCAAGGGTCTCTCGTACGAAGAGAGACTGAACAAATTGCAGCTCTACACTCTTGAGGAACGTAGGAAGAGGGGAGACATGATCGAAACATTTAAGTACCTCACGGGACGTGTCGAAGTGGAAGATGATATTTTCTTTCTCAAGGGACCCTCGGCCACAAGCGGGCACCCGCTCAAACTCAGGGGTGGAAAATTTCATGGCGACACCAGAAAGTATTTCTTCACAGAGAGAGTGGTTGATCATTGGAACAAGCTTCCAGTGCAGGTGATCGAGGCAGACAGCGTGCCAGACTTTAAGAATAAATGGGATACCCATGTGGGATCCCTACGAGGGTCAAGATAAGGAAATTGGGTCATTAGGGCATAGACAGGGGGTGGGTAAGCAGAGTGGGCAGACTTGATGGGCTGTAGCCCTTTTCTGCCGTCATCTTCTATGTTTCTATATGTTTCTATGTTTCTTCGTTACTAGATTATACTTTTTGGTGGAACTCCAGTTCGTTCCTTTTGGGCTCGCATTTGGGACACCATACAATCTATTACTAACTGCTCGGAAGAAATTTCTTTGGACATTATAATTCTTTGATCTCAACACCCTTGTTTTGCTCAGTCGAACTGTCCTCCTAAACTCATCGATGCCATGTTTGTGACTGCCCTTATGCACATCTTGAAAAATTGGAAGTCTTCTTCGTTACTAGATTATACTTTTTGGTGGAACTCTTTGAGCATGTATCATAAATTTGAATCATATGCATATGAAAAGAAAACTATAATCCGACTTTCCACGAACCTAGTGCGATGTAAATCACCTTGGAGATTCTTGGATTCCTATGTTCAATCTGTTTCGTAGACACTCCTGTTGTCTTCTTCTTCTTCTTTTTCTTCTTCTTCACCTGCTGCTTCTTCTTCTTTCTCTCCTTCTCCTTTCTTCTTCTTTATCTCGATCTTCTTTCTTCTCTCTATCTTTTCTCTCTCATCTTTTATTCTTCACAAGCAGTTTCAGTACTTTGGATCTTTTAGAATGATTTGGTTCTTTTATTGCTGACTGTAGTCTAATATTTGCTATACTAAGTGTTCTGTTCTGATATTTTGTATTTGGACTGCTTCTTGTATTTTTCATAATACTCAATAAAAAACATTGAACTAAAAAAAAAAAAAAAAAGGAACATCTCAACTCAAACTGAAGTGCAGTTTGATTAACCAGCTCTCTCCAATGACATACTGATTTTTGTAGCTAATCAGCTGATAGTGTATGAGGAGCGGTAATTGCCCTGAAGAACTCTCTGCTATATTTTTTGTTAAAAGTAAAAAGAAAAGTTTCCTCCGGCATAAGATCTACTGAAGCTGATTGGCTGAAGAGTTAGAAGGGATGTTAACAACTACTGTATTCTCTTCCAATGAACTAATGAACTGTGGCAGCTGATTGGTTGTTAGTATGAGGGGGTGTTCTTTGTTTCTCCCTTTATAGTAATCCTCTGGCAACATTTATAATTGCTAGCGCCATGTTTGAGTTGAGTTGTTCCTGATTGTAAGGAAGAGGATGAATCCCTGATGCAGCTTTTTGACTCCCTGTCAGATGGTGGGACACAATAGCTGGCCACTGTTGGAAACAGAATAATGGGCTTGACGGACCTTCGGTCTGTCCCAGTATGGCAATTCTTATGTTCTTATGAAAGAAGAACAAAAATGAGAATATTATAATGCACTTGATCTAATTCCTTTTCTGTGAAACTTTATTATGATTCATATGTTTGATTTTTTAAATTCAATTGTTTTTATATTTGTTTTACTTTCCTTGTGTGTATACACACACATGTATACAAAATGTATTAAAAAAACCAACAAAGGAGGAGGAGGAGGAGGATGTGGCGCGCGGAGGGGAAATGGCTGCTGAAAACAAGCAGGAAGATGAGCGCAGGGAAAGGGGTGACATGATTGAGACATTTAAGTACGTCACGGGTCGTGTCGAGGTGGAAAATGATATATTCTTTCCCAAAGGACCCTCGGTCACAAGGGGGCACCCACTCAAACTCAGAGGAGGGAAATTTAGTGGTGACACCAGGAAGTATTTCTTCACAGAAAGGGTGGTAGATCACTGGAACAGACTTCCGGAGCAGGTGATCAAGGCCACCAGCGTGCTCGACTTTAAGAATAAATGGGACATCCACGTGGGATCCCTACGAGGGTCGAGTTAAGGAACCAGGTCATTAGCATTCAGACTTAATGGGGTGGGTCAATAGAGTGGGCAGACTTGATGGGCTATGGCCCTTTTCTGCCGTCATCTTTCTATGTTTCTATGTTTCTATGATCATGGAAACAGCAATGGCAGTCATGTAAAAATCTTTTTACCCAAGAAGCTGCTTGAATGTCTACCAAAATGTTCAAGTTTACTGAAAGAAAGGCACCGTTGGAACACAAATGAGGAGGAAGGTTTCAGCATATTGTCTATGATGACACCTAGATCTTTTCCTTAGTCTCTGACTCCTAAGGTGGACTCTAGCATCCGAGATCATGGTGCAGATGTCCTTTTGGAATTCTTTTTAATAATGTGTGACCCTTCATCTTTGATACCCTGACCTGCATTACCTTGGTAATCATTGCATATTTTAATTTTGCCTTTTTTAATTTTCCTTTTAAGTTTTATATAAGCTAGAAGGACTCTACACTACTGAGGACCCAGTCAGGACAGCTGAAGACTTCATGAACGAGAGACACATTGAGGAGGAAGTCAGGGAACTCGAGAAATTCATTGAGGAAGCCTACAGGAGGAGGGTGGAAGAGAATGAACTTCAGATGGAAG
The DNA here is from genome assembly GCF_902459505.1 of Geotrypetes seraphini. NCBI lineage: Eukaryota > Metazoa > Chordata > Amphibia > Gymnophiona > Dermophiidae > Geotrypetes > Geotrypetes seraphini. Next base: position 241,294,004 of record NC_047086.1, on the reverse strand, counting down.
ACGAAGTTACACCAACACCAACATGGAAGGGAGAAGAAGAAGCAGATGACCTCAAAGAAGACGCCCACAGAGGAACATCACACGAGGGGGAGAAAATGGCTAGTCGATGCCTAGAAGAAGAAACAGCGAAGTACATCGAAGACATAGAAGAAGAAGCAGCGAAGTACTCCAAGGACATTGACCTGAGACCGAAGCGAAAACTAAAGAAGGGAAAGTCAGCGATCCTAGTGGGAGACTCGATCCTGAGGCATGTGGACAGCCACGTAGCAGGAGGGAGAGAGGATCGACTGGTGACCTGTCTCCCAGGAGCAAGAACCAAGGACATCGTAGACAAAATTGAAAAGATCCTGGACGGAGCGGAGACGGAAGAGACCACAGTATTGATCCACGTCGGGACGAATGATGTCAGCAGGAGAGACTATAGAAGAAGCGCGCTGATTGAACAGTTCAAGATTCTGGGAAGGAAGCTGAAGATGAGGACTCAGAAGATAGCGTTCTCAGAGATCCTACCGGTACCGAGGGCAGATGTGAAAAGACAGGAGGAACTACAATCAATAAATGCGTGGATGAGGAAATGGTGCGAGGAAGAAGGATTCCACTTCGTCAGGAACTGGACAACGTTCTGGGGCAAGAGCAAGCTCTACAGGAGAGATGGACTGCATCTGAGCACGGCGGGAACTAGACTTCTAGCAAACAACGTCAAGAGAGGAATAGAACAGGCTTTAAACTAAGAAGAAGGGGAAAGCCGACAGTCGACCAAGCGTCGACGATTCGGAAGAAGGTATCCCATGAAGATACTAGAGGGAAAAAAGGCTGGGAAGAAACAATGGTCAAATTACAGGAGTTGACTAACACAGAAGAGGAGGTTAGAAGTATTGTAGCACAAGAGAATAAACTAAAGACCGAAGCACAGGGAAAGGAAATGAAGACAAGAAAATACCAGGATCTAAATTGTATATATACTAATGCAAGGAGCCTAAGAAACAAAATGGGGGAATTGGAATCCATGGCCAATGCAGAAGACATAGACATCATTGGAGTCTCTGAAACATGGTGGAATGAAGAAAATAAATGGGATACAGCACTGCCAGGGTACAAGCTCTATCGCCAGGACAGGTCAGGACAGAAAGGAGGTGGAATAGCCCTATACATAAAAGAAAGCATACAATCGACAAAAATGGACAAAGCAGAGACGACCAACAACCTGGAATCGCTATGGGTTAAAATACCTGGAAGGAAAGGGCCTGAAATAAAGATGGGTCTATACTATCGTCCACCCGGGCAAACCAGAGATATGATGAAGAAATGGAAGACGAGATGAAGCGTGAATGCAAAAGTGGTAACACGGTTATTATGGGAGACTTCAACTATCCTGGGATAGACTGGAGTCTTGGAAGCTCAAAATGCGCTAGGGAGACAGAATTCCTAGAGGTTATACAAGATTGCTTCATGGAGCAGCTTGTAAGAGAACCGACGAGAGGAAATGCCACTCTGGATCTAATCCTAAATGGGTTAAAGGGACCTGCAAAGGAAGTGGAAATAGTAGGACCGTTGGGAAACAGCGATCATAATATGATCAAGTTCAAGGTCGAAGTAGGAATACCGAAAGGAAATAGAACCATTGTGAAAACTTTCAACTTCAAGAAAGGAAACTATGAAGCAATGAGGATAATGGTAAGGAAGAAACTTAGGAACACTTCCAAGAAATGGCAAACGGTAGAACATGCCTGGTCTTTTTTCAAGGACACAGTGAGCGAGGCGCAAAATCTGTATATCCCCAGATTCAGAAAGGGGTGCAAAAAGAGTCATACAAAAGACCTGACATGGATAACTAAAATAGTGAAGGAAGCGATAGGCAATAAGAAATATTCATTCAGGAAATGGAAAAAGGACAAAACTGAGGACAACTGGAAAGAGCACAGGAAGTATCAAAAAGAATGTCACCGTGTGGTTCGAAAAGCCAAAAGAGAGTATGAAGAGAAGCTAGCCAGGGAAGCTCGAAATTTCAAACCTTTCTTTAGATATGTTAGAGGGAAGCAGCCAGCCAGGGAAGAGGTGGGACCGCTGGACGATGGAGACAGGAAGGAAGAGAAAGAAGTAGTAGAAAGACTTAACATGTTCTTTTCGTCTGTGTTTACAAATGAAGACACATCCAACATACCGGAACCTGAGCAAATCTTCAAGGGAGATCAAGCAGAAAAATTAACATCCATGGAAGTGAGCCTGGAAGACGTACGCAGGCAGCTAGAAAAACTAAAAACTGACAAATCCCCGGGTCCGGACGGAATCCATCCAAGGGTTCTGAAGGAACTAAAGGAGGAGATAGCGGAACTACTGCAGCAAATTTGCAATCTATCCCTGAAAACAGGCGTGATCCCAGAGGACTGGAAGATAGCCAATGTTACGCCCATCTTTAAAAAGGGATCAAGAGGTGACCCGGGCAACTACAGACCGGTGAGTCTGACCTCAGTTCCAGGTAAAATGGTGGAAGCACTTATAAAAGACAACATTGATGAACATTTTGAAAGAAACAAACTTCTGACAACCAGTCAACATGGTTTCAGCAAGGGGAGATCGTGCCTAACTAACTTATTGCACTTCTTCGAAGGAATTAACAAACAGATGGACAGAGGTGACCCCATAGACATCATATATCTAGACTTCCAAAAAGCCTTTGACAAAGTACCCCACGAACGCCTACTTCGAAAACTGAAGAACCATGGGGTGGAAGGAGATGTACATAGATGGATCAGAAACTGGTTAGCGGGTAGGAAACAGAGGGTGGAAGTGAAGGGCCACTACTCGGACTGGAGGAGAGTCACGAGTGGTGTCCCACAGGGCTCGGTGCTTGGGCCGTTGCTATTTAATATATTCATAAATGATCTAGAAACAGGGACGAAGTGTGAGATAATTAAATTTGCGGACGACACAAAACTATTTAGTGGAGCTCGGACTAAAGAGGACTGCGAAGAATTGCAAAGAGACTTGAACAAACTAGGGGAATGGGCGACGAGATGGCAGATGAAGTTCAACGTTGAGAAATGTAAAGTACTACATGTGGGTAACAGAAACCCAAGGTGCAGCTATACGATGGGAGGGATATTATTGAAGGAGAGTACCCAAGAAAGGGACTTGGGGGTAATGGTGGACATGACAATGAAGCCGACGGCACAGTGTGCAGCGGCCGCTAAGAAGGCGAATAGAATGCTAGGCATAATCAAGAAGGGTATTACAACCAGAACAAAAGAAGTTATCCTGCCATTGTATCGGGCGATGGTGCGTCCTCATCTGGAGTACTGCGTCCAATATTGGTCGCCGTACCTTAAGAAAGATATGGCGTTACTCGAGAGGGTTCAGAGAAGAGCGACACGTCTAATAAAAGGGATAGAAAACCTTTCATACGCTGAGAGATTAGAAAAACTGGGACTCTTTTCCCTGGAGAAGAGGAGACTTAGAGGGGATATGATAGAGACTTACAAGATCATGAAGGGCATAGAGAGAGTGGAGAGGGACAGATTCTTCAAACTTTCGAATAATAAAAGAACAAGAGGGCACTCGGAAAAGTTGAAAGGGGACAGATTCAGAACGAATGCTAGGAAGTTCTTCTTTACCCAACGTGTGGTGGACACCTGGAATGCGCTTCCAGAGGACGTAATAGGGCAGAGTACGGTACTGGGGTTCAAGAAAGGATTGGACAATTTCCTGTTGGAAAAGGGGATAGAGGGGTATAGATAGAGGATTACAGTTCAGGTCCTGGACCTGATGGGCCACCGCGTGTGCGGACTGCTGGGCACGATGGACCTCTGGTCTGACCCAGCGGAGGCACTGCTTATGTTCTTATGTTCATATGTTCATCTTTTCAGAAAATGTAACATTTTTTTCCTCTTTAATTGTTTAATTGGTTTATTAACAAAAAAATGATATATAATTTCTTATTTTTTTCCTGAATTAAACTTCTTATTGCTATTGGCCTTAAAATAAAGAACTGAACTCTTAAAAAAAAAAAAAACAAAAAAAAAAAAAACAAACCCAACAAATTAAAAGTTTCAAAAAAAGGAATGAAATCAAGTTCCTGGTTTAATCCAGATGGATTATCACTATGATGACACTAACTCCCTCTTTAACTAAGGTGCGCTAACTGATTAGCACAAACCAGCACTTGGACGCCTTACTAGTCAAAATGTCCAAATGGGCATCCTCAAAACAGACTTTCTAGATGTCTTTTTGGTTATTTTGTCTCAGTGCGTCCAAATCTTAAGGGAACATGTTAGAGGCATGTTTTTGGTGGGCTTACGACAAGCTTGGATGAACCTCAGGCATAATCAAACTTTTAACAAAAGGTCCTGGGCTTTTTTTTAGACCTGTTTTAAAAGCGTCTAAATGCTAAAAAGGTGCCCAAACTGACCAGATGATCACTGGAGGGATTAAGGCATGACCCCCCCCCCTTACTCCTCCAGTGGTCACTGACCCCCTTCCACCACCCAAAGATGTTAAAAAAACAGTTCATTCTAGTCTATATTACAAGGGGGTGCTGTAAAGTTCTTAGCCCAAGCAGCTGCAGATGTTAACATAAATATTTGAGCCAGGGCTCTTCTAAGAAGCACTGCAGTGAATTTACCATTAAAAGTCTCAGGTACAGATGTTGCCTTAACTTGCTTCTATTGTTTAGTGAGCCCTCCAAAACCTACTGTATCTACATTAAGATGTCCTGCAGGCATAAAGGCCATTGTTGTGGTGTACAGATGGGTACAGTAAGTTTTGGGTGGATTTTGGAGGGTTCACCATTCAATAGAAGCAAGTAAAAGTGACGTCTTTACCTGGGACTTTTAATATGACATTCTTTGCAGTAATCCTTCTGCTGTGCGCTGAGTAATGCTTAGCTGTCTGTGAACAGTTTGCTAAGAATGCTAGCTGCTTGAACGTCTGAAAAACTGGCTTTTGTGTGCTTTTCATTTTGACATCTTTATATTTGAGAATGGCCATAAAAGATAGATGTACTAAGGACCAAAACGTCTACATAGGTCATTCTAAAAATAAAAAAATAGACGTCTTGCTGTTTTGAGAATGGACATTTTCTGTATTGAATTTCTTGACGTCTTTCCCAAAATGTCCAAACACAGACTTAGACGTCCTATCGAAAATGCTCCTCTGTGGCTATAGAATTGTTACTGCCATTAGAACAAGTGTCTTTCCAAAAGATCTGGCAACGGGGGAGAGCTGCCTATTGGTGAATAGCCAGCTATGTGCTATTTGGCAAACCAGGAGCTATTTTTGGCCAACCAAATAGCATTGAATATTGGCCAGTATGAAACTATCTTAGCTAGAGTATGTGGGATAAGCAAGTCCTGCTGCATTATGTGCAACCAGCATTAGTTCTTGTATGTGTGACTAGCTAGTTCCTTTTTCCATTCAAGACTTGGGAGAAGAGCCAGACTATCACTGTCTTCCTGACGCAAAGATAGCCTTGCATTAGGGAAAAGCTCTCTGAGAGTGCATCCCAGAAAAGGATCTTTGGTGGGTGTCAGTCACATTTTGTGTTATTTCCTTTGGAGAGGTTGTGGTTAGGGATACTCCATGGGGTAACCTCAGCGACCATGGAGATGGTTAGAGGAAGATCCTGTTCCTTAAGTACTTGGTACATTTCTTTTAAGAGCCCTGTAGATCAGAGTTTTAAATTTAGCCCTGTATTGTTATGGTAGCCAATGAGTTTTTGCAAAACAAATTATGGTGAAAGCACATCGCTTACAACCATCTGTTAGCTGTGCTGCGGCATTCTGAAACAATGGGAACTGATGCAAACCCTCTGTAGTCAGAAAAATATAGAGTGCATTACAATAATTCAGCCTTGGTGTAATCATTGTCTGAACCAGTGTGACAAGATTTGCATTCTTGATGTACAGAGGGACACCGTGTGGCTGTCAAAGATGATAGAGGCAGTTCCTGAAGATTGTTTGGATTTGGGGGATCAGCCTATTCGGTGTCAGGTCAAAAGCGCGCCGGGACAAAGGCGCGCGCAGACAATTGAGCGCAGCGCAGAGGTGCGCGCCGCAGAAAATTACTGTTTTTAGGGCTCCGACGGGGGGGCGTGGGGGGAACCCCCCCATTTTACTTAATAGAGATCGCGCCACATTGTGGGGGTGTTGTGGGGGGCTTGGGGGGTTGTAACTCCCCACATTTTACTGAAAACTTCACTTTTTCCCTGTTTTTAGGGAAAAAGTTAAGTTTACAGTAAAATGTGGAGGGTTACAACCCTCCAAACCCCCCACAACGCCGGCGCGATCTCTATTAAGTAAACTGGGGGGGCTCCCCAACAAAACCCCCCGTTGGAGCCCCTAAAAACTGTAATTTTCTTCGGCGCGCGCCTTTGTCTTTCGCGGGGTTGTCTATGAACCGCCTATTCAGTCTCGCTGAATGCCAAGTTCTTGGCCTGTGGTTTAAGGGGGAATTCAAACCTTCCGAAAGGGATTTTGATGTCAGCTTTGTGATTGATTACGTTAGGGAGCCACAGGTGCTTGGTTTTACTTTGATTCAAGAAAGTTTTGTTGTTTATAGCCCATTTTTGATTTGCTATTAAATAGGTAGTCAGTTTATTCAGGGCTTCAGGTAAATCTGGTTCAGAGGGTAACGCGGTCTTCTTAAGCCTGACTAAGAAGTCTTCAAAGACTTCAGTTGATCCAGAATACTGCTGCTAATAAGTAAATTCAATTATGTTTCTCCACTTTTGCTAAAACTTCATTGGCTTCCAATTATTTCTAGAGTCTATTTTAAATGTACCTACGTTACATTTAAGATCTTGCAGGGCATCTTTCCTTCCTTCCTTCCTCTATTTTGGAATTCTATAAGATCTGAGATTACCAGACCTACTCAAAAACTCAAATTATCTTTTCCTTTGCGGAAAGGCATCATCTATACTGGTAAATTAGGGAAGTCTCTTTTCAAAATTACTGAGCTCTGGAATAATTTTCCTGTCCAGTTGCGTGATCTGGGCTCTCTCCAGTTATTCCGAAAACATTTGAAAACTTGGCTTTTTTTCAAAATTGTAAACTTCCTATTGTATTTATTCTTTTTAATTTCTGTAAACCGTGCCGAGCTCTATTTTTATAGAGAAGATGTGGTATATAAACCTATGGTTTAGTTTAGTTTAGAGGTTATGAGTAGCTGCAGGTCATTCGTGTAGATGTAGAACTAAGTATCCGTCAGCCAAATCAGCTCAGCTAGTGATCTGAGCTAGATTATAAAACAGGATCTTTGTAATACTCCATAGGTCAGTGCCCAAAGTATTTGGAATACACACTTAGCTATGGCCGGTGCTGGGCAAGTAATACATTACTAAGTAACATCTTATGGTTTATTGTGCATTATAATTTAATACATGTCTTTCCTGAGGAGATAACAAAGCAATAAGCAATAAATCTAAATCTGAGAAGAAATAATGCCAAATTGTCAAATGAAAGGAAATACTCGTATCTAAACAGTTAGTAAAAGTAAGACTGGCACCCTGTGTCAGTCACTTTCTTTTCACTATTTGACTAATCAATATGTGTCACTCTCTTTCTGTTTCCAACATTTGGCAATGCTGGGTTGGCAGCTGATGTACTTTTGCAGGGCTGAAAGGAAGCACCGAAATTCTGAGGGCAGGTTTGCTCAATTGTTTCAGTGGGTGGAGATTTCTTTCCTTCTGACCTCATTCAGCAGCATCATTTTTCTAATAAATAGAGACAGGTGACTGCCATCCCAAATTATTGGAGAAGTCACTTCAAGCAGGGAAAAGGCAGCACCCTTTGTGGTCTAACCAGTAGCAAGATGAGCTGCAAGAAAATTGGAATCGTTGGAGCACCTTTTTCCAAGGGACAGGTAAATTAAGCCCCTATTTTCAGCTTTTAAAATATTTTCTTAGTTGCCAGGAAGAATTCTAAACAAACTGTTGTAAAAGCAAGAAACTAATCTTATCCCATTATGTCTAGGGGAATTTTTCTTATTATCTGTAAAGGTAACAGGGCATTGAAATATGTTGAATGATGGCAGATAAAGATCAGTGGGGTAAAAATGGACTGAAATCTAGGGGCATCTTTTACTAAGGTGCGCTAGCGTTTTTAGCACACGCAGGAAATCGCCGCGTGCCAGGCTTCAAGAACTAACGCCAGCTCAATGCTGGCGTTAAGGTCTAGCGCGCACGGCAATATAGCGTGCGCTATTCCGTGCGTTAAAGCCCTAGCGCACCACAGCAAAAGGAGCCCCGAGTTTCACGAATGGAAATATCTTTAATATATCATCTGGGTTACGCCACATTTGAGATGAAAATAGCAGGTCACAGTCTAAGTAACATTGTTTTTCCCTGTCCCTGCGAGTTCTGTCCCTCTCCCTGTCTCATCCCTGCAAACTCTGTCCTCATCTGCACAAGTGTTCAAGGCTTGTGCAGATGAGGACACAACTTGCAGGGATGGGGCAGGGACAAGGTCAGAACTAGTTTCAAGTTTCAAGTTTATTAGGTTTTTTTATATACCGCCTATCAAGGTTATCTAAGCGGTTTAACAATCAGGTACTCAAGCATTTTCCCTATCTGTCCCGGTGGGCTCACAATCTATCTAACATAGCTGGGGCTATGGAAGATTAAGTGACTTGCCCAGGATCACAAGGAGCAGCGCTGGATTTGAACCCACAACCCCAGGGTGTTGAGGCTGTAGCTTCAACCACTGCGCCACACACTCCTCCCCACTCATAGGGAAGGGACGGGGATGGAGATAGATCCCATGGAGACGGGGACAAATTTGTCCCCATGTCATTCTCTAATAAGGCATTACCAAATGTACTCAGCACTTTGCAGACACTCATAATAGACAGTCCCTTCGCCTTGGAGCTTATAGTCTAATACAACAACAATTTATTATTTCTATAGCGCTGTACATTGTACATGCAAGAGACAGTCCCTGTTCAGAAAAGCTTACAATCTAATTATGACAGACACACAGAGGGGGCTAAAAGGTGGTGGGGGACTATAAGGGAATAACAGACAAAGAGGCCAAAAACAAATGCAGCTTTCTCAAATTATTTTGGATCCGTCTTATTAGGACATACATTGTTTGTGAACAGGGATTAGAAGATATAGTTATGGTATTCTGCTATTTCATGCCATCTCTTATTCAGAGGTAGTTAGACTGCTCACATGAATTAGATATTTATTTATTTATTTATTTAATTCGGTTTCTATCCCGTTGTTCCCAAAGAACGCAGAACGGATTACAGGTTAAACGTACAGAATATCAGTACAAGATTACAATGCAAGTTCTCATCCTAGTTGGTACATATTAGGTGTAATTATCCTTACGTGACACAGACTGGTTCGGTTACTAATATACAATTCTTTGTAGTCCATGGATCAAGGGCAGGGAGGTCAGATGAAGAGGTATCTTTTTATTGCTTTTCTGAAGTTGAAGATAGGCATTTATATCAACTGGTGTAAACTTGAGTCCCTATAAGTCTTTTGTTTGGTCACCCTTCTTGAATCCTGACCTGCATAAGCAGGCTATAAATGCCATTTTAAATGAAATTAAAGCAGTGAAACTGTGACTGAGAACAGTCAAACAAGTGGGACGAACTGAAGCAGGAAGAACCTCAAGTGAACAAATTTAAAAATAATAGACATTTTAGGAGATACAGTAATATGGAAGAGTTAGTAGGGGTGAGTGTGTCTCTATTATCAAGTTTCAGGTTTATTTAAAATTTACTATACCGCCTACTCGAGACTTCTAGGTGTACAAACATGACATAATAATATACCAGTAAAAGTATAATATAAAAGTATTATTACTACCACTGTTAAATATGGATAATAGCAGACACCCACTAAACATCTGCAATGGTCTCAGCATTTGTGTCACTTCTGAAGCCAACCTCAGCTCTCTCTCTTCCCTTCCCTTGCTTCTCCTCCTCCCCCCCAGTACTCTCTTTCTCTCACCCTGCCTTTTCCTATACTGTCTCTTCCATTCTCAGCTCCCCTATCCCTTCCCACTCCTACACTTAGAAATAGGTAGATAAATTATTGAACACCCTTTGTACCCAATATGTACATAAAGTTAATAATAATAGCTTTATTTATATCCCATCATACCTTTTCAGTTCAAGAAGGTGTACAATAATAATAGGGTACAGTGAGCTTAATGTGTGAATAGTTAGGCATAGATATTACACATTAGTTTAGAGAGGGAACAAACAAGTAGAGCTTATAGCAATAAAAGAGAAACGTCATTGGATAAAGAGAGGCATTTTTGAATTCATTGGATTAGAATGGTAACGAGCAAGCAGAGGATATGCTTTGGGATTGGGATGGGATTGAGCAAGTTGTAGGGATTATGCAAACTGGGGTTTTTCAGGTGCGGGGAGGGCGTGTAGCTTAGGAAGTGGGGTGGGGCATGGGGGGAGATAGCTGGGAGAGGAAAATGGCTGGGCTGGGGCTGTTAGATGAATTTGTCGAATAGGTTGGTTTGTAGTGCTTTTCTAAATGAGTGGTATGACGGAGAGCTCAGGAGGAGGCCACTTAGGGTGTTCCAGATTCCTGCTTGAAAGGCTAGAGTTCGGTCCAGGAATTTTTTGAAATGACAGCCTCTTGGCGTGGGGAATGTGAAAAGTAAAGGCTTTCGGGAGAAGCGGGGTTTGTGTTGTAGGGAAAAGTGGTTCAGGAGATAGGTTGGAGCAGCGCCGGATAGTATTTTGTAGCATAGGCAGCCAAATTTGAATACGATTCTTGCCTCGATTGGAAGCCAGTGAAGTTTCTTGAAGTAAGGGGTTGAACTTTTTCAGGTCAAAGATCAAACGTACTGCCGTGTTTTGGATTAACCTAAGTTTCTTGATGGATTTCTTGTGGGATCCAAGGTAAATGATTTTGCAGTAATCCAGAGATCCTAGGATGAGGGATTCAACTAGCAATCTGAATGATGCGAAGTCGAAGAGAGGCTTTAGTGTGCATCGTTTCCACAGTATGTTAAAGCATTTTTTGATTAGAATGTTGGTATGGGCCTCAAGTGTCAGATGTTGGTTGAGAGTGAATCCTAGGATTTTTATTGTGGGGTTGATAATGAATTTTGTTCCGTTTAGGTCAATTGAGGATTCAATGGCTCTCTTTGATGGGGACGCCATGAAGAATTTGTTTTTTTCTGGATTTAGTTTAAGTTTAAAGTTTTTTGTCCAGTGTGTAACCTGGTCTATGACTGAAGAGATAAGGAGTTTGGATTCGGTCAAAAGGGTGGAGATGGATAGTGTATGGTTTATTCTTAACTTCACCTAACCTGAGGCAGGATTGGAGATTGGTTTGACATTTCTATGTATAACTTTATTTATTACAACATTTATATCTCACCTTAGTCTAGGTGGGTAACAATACATACATTTGAAACAATACATCACAAACCTACTAAAACAGATGCAAAACAACCTGCTTACTCAAACCCACTAATTGCCTTCTGAAACTGAAATGTCTTCAACTCATTTGGAAGCTTGGCAGAATGGATTTAGTATTGATAGAGAGGGAGCAAATTCCAGGCCCATGACTATAGTTTAACCCCAGACAGTTGATTATATGTGTAAATTAATCTCTGAAATGTATATGTTATTCGTACATTTCCTGAGGTAATCTTCTAAACAGAAGCATGTGCATGTTTTGAATTTGAAAATTCACTAGTGCCATCCAAGGAAAGATATACACGCACTATTTACATATGAGCTCGTTTAGAAAATAATCCCCCAGATCTTTAACTCCTTGTACATCATGGGGCTGGATGCTTTAACACTGGAATGTTTTTCATTCCTTTAAGAGCAAACTGACTGTCTAACTTCAACTACTGTATTTTCATGCTTAGAATAAAGCAGTGGCTACCTTTGTTGAAATTATAAGAACATAAGAGTTGCCATACTGGGACAGACTGAAGGTCCATCAAGTCCAGTATACTGTTTGTAACAGTGGCCAGCCCAGGTCACAAGTGCCTGGCAAGATCCCAAAGAACAAAACAGATTTTATGCAGCTTATCCTAGGAATAAGAGGTGGATTTCTCCAAGTCCATTTAAAAATGGCTTTTTTAAAAAAAGAGAAATGATCCAAACCTTTTTTAAACCCTGCTAAGCTAATTACTTTTACTACATTCTTCAGCAATGAATTCCAGATTAATTACAGATTGAGTTAAGAAATATTTTTTGTCCAATTTGTTTTAAAACCTTAGTAGCTTCATTGCATGCCCCATAGTCCTTGTATTTTTGGAAAGAGTAAGCAAGCAATTCACAGCTACCTGTTCCACTCCAATCAGTATTTTATAGACTTCAATCATATCTCCCCTGAGCCATTTCTTCTCCAGGCTGATGAGCCCTAATTGATTTCAGCTTTTCTCTTAGGGAACTTGTAGCTTATAGTCCTTTTCCCCCACATATATCACTTTGCATTTGCTCACAATAAACATAATCTGCCATTTTGATGCCCAGTTTCCCAGTTTTGCAAGGTCCTCTTGTCATTTTTCACAATCCTCTTGTGATTAACAATTTTTGAACAACTTTGTGTCTTCAGCAAGTTTAATTCTCACTAGTTATTCCCACATTTAGATCATTGATAAATATGTTAAAAAGCAGTAGTCCCAGCATTGACCCCTGGGGAACCGTATTATTATCTCACATTTAATATTCCACTTGGAGAAAACAACCAATAATTTGTGCATATCAAATAATACAATATAAGTGTAAAAAAGGAGGGAGGTAAAATCTCAGAGCACAGCCTAGAACTCTGGTTCTCTCAGGTTAATTAGTGCTACCTCATAAGCATAAACACCTCCTAGATTCTTTAGTCACAATCCCCTTCTTTTACTAAGGTGCGCTAGCCGGTTTAGTGCACGCTAATCGATTTAGTGCGCACTAATGATTAGCATGCGCTAAATGCTAATGCACCCATTATATTCTATGGATGCATTAGCATTTAGCGCATGCTAATTGTTAACACGTGCTAAATCAGTTAGTGTGTCATAGTAAAATCTTAGAAATGTTCAAACAGAATTTTAAAATAGTGCGTAAACAAAGGAAAAACGGGAAGGGGTAAAATGCGGACCTCACGGATCTAAAACCGCACGTCCTTAAAAAGCTGAGGTCCGTGCCCCTTTCTGGCTCTGACAGACCTCGATGGCAATTGAGCTCTGACGGATCCATCTCGCATGCCCATCGTATATTCCTCATGGCTGTAATGTATCCACATTATCCTAGGGTTTTCATGGGTCCTTGTTTATGTTCTGTATTGGGCATGTTTTCACCCTTTTGTTTTGGTTTTTTTGCATTCAAATTCCATAAAGATACCCAGATTTAAACAAATGAGTACCCGCGCTCTGGTTCTCGCTTGCTAACATTCCGCTAGCTGTCATTATCTGCTCCATTTCTTCCCACTCCTTAGATCGAAATCAGCGCGAGCCCTTCTGAGGCTGCGGACCTGGGAGAGCAGGGGCTGCAGGTGCCAAGGGGAAAGAGAATCAAGGGTGGCGGGTAACGATAATAAGCACGCACATCGGTGCCCCCAGTCAGGGCAGAGATCGGGTGGCTCGGAGCAGGTAACGGAAGCGGTTCCCTCGGTTTGGGCAGATTTCATGGACTGGGGAGTGGGGTGGGGTGGGGGGAGCCCTAGAAAGGCAAGGCAGACAAAACTTTTCCGATCCACCTTAAGCGGCAGCAGTCGATTCCCCCCCCCCCTCTGGGATTCTTCCCCGCTGGTTACACAGCGAGGGTTCCACGGTGAAAGTTGCTGTGTAGGGGCGGGAGCCTCACGTGTGCCTCGTGTTTGCGTGCATCCTCCTCAGCGTGAGCTTCATTAGCGGATCTGATGGATCCGTCAGAGCTCAATTGCCATCGAGATCTGTCAGAGACAGCAAGGGGCACGGACCTCAGCCTTTTAAGGACGTGCGGTTTTAGATCCGCAAGATCCTTGAGGTCCGTGTTATACCCCTTCCCAAGAAAAACTTATCTTGAGTGTTTTCAAGTTGACGTTGTATTGATTTCTTACACATAAACAGTCAAAGCTACAGGCTTTGCATAAAAAGTCAACAGAACATCAAACAATGAAGATATGATAAGTTTTTCTTTTGTTTAAGCACTATTTAAAAATTCCGTTTGAACATATCTAAGATTACGACTAAAGAATCTGGGAGGTTTTTATGCCTAAAGTCAACAGAACGTCAACTTGTAAATATTCAAGATAAGATAAGATTTTCTTTTGTTTATGCACTATTTTAAAATTCTATTAGAACATTTCTAAGATTGTCCCTATGAGGTAGCACTAATTGGACTGTGAGAACAAGAGTTCTAGGCTGTGCTCTGAGACTTTTTCCTACCCCTCTTTTTTTACACTTTTGTATTTGATATGCAGAAGTTATTGGTTGTTTAATAGTTCATTTTCTCCAAGTGGAATATTGAGTGTGAGATGAAGTAGTTTTCCAAAGGGTTTCATTTATTTTGTTTTAACGCCACTATTTGCCCTTCTCCATTGAGAATATTGACTGTTTAAACCTACTCTCTGTTTTCTAGATCTTTTAACCAGTTCTTAATCCATAATAGAACATTTCTTGCTATCCCATGAGTTTCTAATTTCCGCAGAAGTCTTTCATGAGGTACTTTGTGAAATGCATTTTAAAAATCCAAATATACAAAATTGACTGGCTCATCTTTATCCACATGCTTATTCACTCCTTCGAAGAAATGTAGTAAATTGGTGAGACAAGATTTAGCCTTGATTAAATCCATGTTGGCCTTGTCTCATTAATCCATGCTTATATATATGCTCTGTAATTTTGTTCTTTATAATACCATTTTGCCCAGCACCAATGTCAAACTCAATGGTCTATAATTTCCTGGATCACCTCTGGAACCCTGTTTAAAAATTGGTGTTACATTGGCCATCCTCCTGTCTTCCAGTACCATGCTGGATTTTAAAAATAAATTACAAATTACCAACAAAAGCTTTGGAAGTTCATTTTTCAATTCTGTCAGTACTATGTGATGTAAACCATCAGTTCCAAGCGATATACTACTATTCAGTTTGTCAAATTGCCCCATTACATCTTCCAGTGTTACAGAGATTTGTTTTAGTTTCTCTGACTCCTTAGCACTGAATATTATTCTGGTACTAGTATCTCCCCACATCCTCCTCAGTGAAGACCAAGGCAAAGAATTAATTTAATCTCTCTGCTATGGCCTTGTCTTCCCTGAGTGCCTCTTTTACCCCTTGGACATCTAACAGTCCAATTAATCCTTTTCCTGGCTTCTTGCTTTTACGAGTGTACCAAAAGTAGTTTTTACTATGGGTTTTTGCCTTCAAGGTCTTTCTTTGCCTTCCTTATCAGCACCTTGCATTTGACTTGCCGTTCCTTATCCTGTTTCCTATTATTTTAGTTGGATCCTTCTTCCACTTTCTGAAGGATTTTCTTTTAGCTCTAATACGAGTTCTTGTAGCTCATAGCTTCTTTCACCTCACTTGTTAATCACGTCAGCTGCCATTTGGTCTTCCTTCCTCCTTTTCTAATATATAGAATATATCTGGTCTGGGCTTCCAGGATGGTCTTTTTGAATAACATCCATGCCTGATGTAAATTTTGTAACCTTTGTAGCTGCTCTTCTAAGCTGCTCCTCTAAGGGCTCCTTTTACTAAGCTCCGGTAGCGTTTTTACCGCACGCTGCAGATTAGCGCGTGCTGCCCTCGCGCTACGTGTGAAAACTAATGCCAGCTCAATGGTGGCGTTAGCGTCTAGCGTGTGCGCTAAAACCGCTAGCGCAGCTTAGTAAACAGAGCCCTAAGTTTCTTTTTTTTAACATTCACCTCATTTTATCATGGTCTTCTTTTTAAAGTTAAGTATTATTATATTGGATTTCCTGTGTGTACTTACTCCAGAGATTATATCAAATCTGATCATGTTATGATCACTGTTATCAAGTGGCCCCAGCACCATTACCTCCTGTGCCAATTCACGTGCTCCACTAAAAACTAGGTCTAGAATTGCTTCGCCTCTTGTTGGTTCTTGAACCAGCTGCTCCATTAAACAGTCCTTGATTTTATCAAGGAATTTTATCTCCCTAGCCTGCCCTGAAGTTACACTTATCCAGTCAATATCAGAGTAATTGAAATCACCCATTATTATTGTGTTACACAGTCCATTAGCCTCCCTAATTTCTGATAACATTTCAGCATCTGTCTGTTCATCCTAGTTGGGTGGACAATAGTTCACTCCCATCACTACCCTTTTCCCTTTTACACATGGAATTTCTGTCCATAGGGATTCTAAGGTATATTTTGGCTCCTGTAGAATTTTTAGTCTATTCGATTCAAGGCCTCCACCAATTCAATCCATCCTATTACTGTGATATAATTTGTTCCTGGTATCACAGTGTTCCATTGGTTATCTTCCTTCTACCAGGTCTCAGAATTGCCTATTAAATCAATCTTTTTTTCTTAGGTTTTTGGCATTTGCATACAGACATTTCAAACAACGTTTGTCATTCCTATTTACAGCTTGGCACGGATAATTTGCAATCTTTAAAATCAGTCTGTTCTTTATTTAAGGACACCTGATCTACTGTGGTCTCTATTGCAACCTCACTATTGGGATGCCCAATCTTTCCTATTAGGTTATATCTTTTAAAGATACCTTGTTCCGAACCATGCTCTTTTGATCGAATGTCAGCCTTCCCCCAGTTTCTGGTTTAAAAACTGCTCTATCTCCTTTTTAAATGTTGATGCCAACATCCTATTTCTATCCTGGTTAAGGTGGAGCCCATCTTTGCATAACAGGCTCCTCCTTCCCCAGAATATTGCCCAATCTAAACAATCTAAAGCCCTCCTCCCTGCACCATTGCTTCATCCATGCATTGAGATTCTGGAGCTCTGCCTGTCTTTTGGGTCCTGCACTTGGAACAAGGAGCCCTTCTGAAAATACTACACTAGAGGTTCTGGATTGTAGCTTCCTACCTAAGTGCCTGCATTTGGCTTCCAGTATCTCCATATCACATTTCCCCATGTCATTGGTACTGATATGAACCAAGACAGCAGGCTCCTCCCCTGCACTGTCTAAAAATCTTATCTAGGTGATATGTGAGGTCCACCACCTTTGTACCAGGCAGGCAAGTGAGCAAGTGATCCTCACATTCACCAGCCACCTAGCTAGCTTTATGCCTATTGATTGAATCTTCCACAGCAATGGCCATCCCTTCCCTCCTAGGCAGAAACCCAAGGAGACATAACCTCAGTGCAGGAGGATAGTGCATCCCATGGTGGGTAAGTCCTGGCTACAGAATTACTTCCTACTTCACCAGGGTGATGTTCTCCTTTAAGAAGACCTGCCTCCTCCATGGCAGCATAGGAGCTGGGACTTCTCTACAAAGTACTCCACATTCACAAACACAAAGGGACTGTAATAATAAAAAAAACCCTCAAATACCCTTAGTGCAAATCCTGTTTTCAAAAAAAGAGATTTCACTTTTTACTCCTTTACAATAGCATAATTTTAAGCCTCTTCCTAAGGCTCAGCAACGCACTGTGGATTTAAAACTCAAAAAGCCACTAATATGCTTTAGGAATCTTGTAAAGGGAGAGAAAAAGCCTTAGACTCATGCCTGCTGCTAATTTTATAAGCATTCAGGCTACTATTAGAGTTACCTCATCGGAATAAAAATCCCCTCCTCCAAGTATTCCTATTTTCAGTAATAAATACTTTTCAAATATTCAAATATTTCAATAAAATTCCATCCACATGCACCGGGAACCCTACTCTAAACTCCTAAAGAACAGCTGTGTCGGGAGCGACCATAAAATCGCTTCCCGCTAATGTAATTGGACTGCATCCAGATTGTGTGCCAGTATATAATGTTACTAATACTGTTATGATAAATACCGTATTTTCACGCAAATAACGCGCACCCGTATAAAACGCGCACACGGGTATAGCGCGCAGAAATCACGATGATATGTACAAAAACTTTGGTATACCGCGCTCACGGGTATACCGCGCATGCTGCCCGACGCTCCTTTCGCCCGCCCTGACTTTCCGTGCGCTGTCCCGACTCTCCGTTCACCCCCCCTGACTTCCGTGCACTGTCCCCCCTTGAAGGTCTGTCCCCATCCTGAAAGCCTGATGCCCCCCCCCGACGTCCGATACATCCCTCCCCCCGAAGGACCGCCGATTCCCCAACAATATCGGGCCAGGAGGGAGCCCAAATCCTCCTGGCCACGGCGACCCCCTAACCCCACCCCGCACTACATTACGGGCAGGAGGGATCCCAGGCCCTCCTGCCCTCGACGCAAACCCCCCTCCCCCCAACGCCCGCCCCCCCCCAAGAACCTCCGACCGCCCCCCCAGCCGACCCGCGACCCCCCTGGCGACCCCCCCACCCCCCTTCCCCGTACCTTTGGTAGTTGGGCCAGAAGGGAGCCCAAACCCTCCTGGCCACGGCGACCCCCTAACCCCACCCCGCACTACATTACGGGCAGGAGGGATCCCAGGCCCTCCTGCCCTCGACGCAAACCCCCCTCCCCCCCAACGACCGCCCCCCCCAAGAACCTCCGACCGCCCCCCCAGCCGACCCGCGACCCCCCTGGCGATCCCCACGACCCCCCCACCCCCCTTCCCCGTACCTTTGGTAGTTGGCCGGACAGACGGGAGCCAAACCCGCCTGTCCGGCAGGCAGCCAACGAAGGAATGAGGCCGGATTGGCCCATCCATCCTAAAGCTCCGCCTACTGGTGGGGCCTAAGGCGCGTGGGCCAATCAGAATAGGCCCTGGAGCCTTAGGTCCCACCTGGGGGCGCGGCCTGAGGCACATGGTCGGGTTGGGCCCATGTGCCTCAGGCCGCGCCCCCAGGTGGGACCTAAGGCTCCAGGGCCTATTCTGATTGGCCCACGCGCCTTAGGCCCCACCAGTAGGCGGAGCTTTAGGATGGATGGGCCAATCCGGCCTCATTCCTTCGTTGGCTGCCTGCCGGACAGGCGGGTTTGGCTCCCGTCTGTCCGGCCAACTACCAAAGGTACGGGGAAGGGGGGTGGGGGGGTCGTGGGGGTCGCCAGGGGGGTCGCGGGTCGGCTGGGGGGGCGGTCGGAGGTTCTTGGGGGGGGCGGTCGTTGGGGGGGAGGGGGGTTTGCGTCGAGGGCAGGAGGGCCTGGGATCCCTCCTGCCCGTAATGTAGTGCGGGGTGGGGTTAGGGGGTCGCCGTGGCCAGGAGGGTTTCGGCTCCCTTCTGGCCCGATATTGTCGGGAAGTCGGCGGTCCTTCGGGGTGGGGGTGCGAGTGGTCCTGCCGGGGGGGGGGGGATGTATCGGACGTCGGGGAGTCGGCCGGGCAAGAGGGCTTGGGCTCCCTCTTGCTCCGATCGTGGATGCGGGTGCGGGTGGGAGCGCGTGCGAGCGGTCGTTCGGGGTGGGGGTGCGAGTGGTCCTGCCGGGGGGGGGGATGTATCGGACGTCGGGGAGTCGGCCGGGCAAGAGGGCTTGGGCTCCCTCTTGCTCCGATCGTGGATGCGGGTGCGGGTGGGAGCGCGTGCGAGTGGTCGTTCGGGGTGGGGGTGCGAGTGGTCCTGCTGGGGGGGTGAATCGGGCGTCGGGCGGGGTGGGAACTATGTTTTAAAACTTTTGTATACCGCGCTCACGCATATAACGCGCGAGGGGTATGCGCGGTAGGTAAAAACGCGTATAACGCGCGCGTTATATGCGTGAAAATACGGTACTTATCTTTCCCAGTGCTGGGCTGGATCAGGCCCATGTGTCTTTTATACACACTGCTGTTCTTGTGGCAAGTCTGCACTCTACAACGTCCCTCTATGTACCTCTCTGTCTCCCTCAGCTCCTCCAAGTCTGCTATTCTCCCCTTAAGCGATAGGAGCTGTTCCCTGAGTGCTAGGAGCTCTTTGCACAGCGTACACCAACTGGGAGATAATCAAACATGTGACAATGCAAAAGACTGAATAGCCCCCATCTCACTGCTGGACTGCTGCCTGCATCTTAAAATTGGTGATTTCTTTGTTAGGTTGGGGAAGGGGTAAAACGCGGACCTTGCGGATCTAAAACCGCACGTCCTTAAAAATCTGAGGTCCGTGTCCGTGCCACTTGTAGCTTCTGTCTCTGACAGACCTCTATGAGATTTTAACGCTGACGGATCTGTCTCAGCATAGGGAGGGAAAAGTATTAGGATCTGTCAGCGCTAAAATCTCATAGAGATCTGTCAGAGCCAGAGACTAGTGCTGGAGCGGCAGAGCAGAAGCCTTCTTATGTATAGGTTTTCGGAAAGACAAAGAGAGCGGGAATATAGGTTTGGGACGTGCGTTATGGAAAAGAAGTCTCTAAACATTGCTGGGTGCTGCCGGGGTTCAGTCTGAGGATCGTAGGCATGAGGCAGAGCCTCGGCTGCTTTTCTTCCTCTGAATTGCTTGATGTACCCCTCTGCTCTGCCTTTCTTGGAGAAGGGGTATAACGCGGGCCTCAGTCTCTGACAGACCTCTATGAGATTTTAGCAATGATGGATCCTAATACTTTTCCCTCCCTATGCTGAGACATCCATCAGTGCTAAAATCTCATAGAGGTCTGTCAAAGACAGAAGGTACAAATGGCACGGACACGGACCTCAGATTTTTAAGGACGTGCGGTTTTAGATCCGCGAGGTCCGTCAAGTCCGCGTTTTACCCCTTCCCGTTAGGTTGCTAAGAGAGTAGAAACATGATAGTATTTAGTTTTTATTATTATTATTTTGTATTATATGTAATCTTGTAAATGGTAGGTTTCCCCCAAGGAGCTACTAGCCTGTATTTATGAGAATTAATTACTTCTTAATAGACATGCCCTAATTACTTTTGCAGCCTTCTAATTGGTTCAAGGGCCTGTAAATCAGAGATCAGGACAGGGGTGGATGGATGTGAGAGGGAAGGAATTAAAGTCTAACCTGAGGCTTCCTGTACCTATTAGTTGTGCTTTATACTTGCAAGGGGCATTTTTTGAGAAAAACAAACAAACAACAAAAAACCTCCCCATCTAAGTCCAACTTGGATGTTTCCAGCTGGATGTCCAAAGTTGGAAGAACAGAAATGGCCATTTTCAAATGGCAAACTGTTGGATGTCCAAATATATATATTTCTTTGAAAATCATCTATACCTTTGAAAATCGTTTATACCTCATTTTCGATCAGAAAAACAACTATGTTGATAATGTCCAAATGCAGACCATTTGGACATGGGAGGGGCCAGCATAGTAATAGACTGGCCATCCCAACAGAGCACATGAGTAAATCAAGGAAAATTTTTGTTGTTTATCTGCAATTACATCACTTTCTTTTCCAGAGATAAATAAAAAAACGATTTGACATCGATAAATGAACATTTCTTAAGAAAGAATGGAATATTTCATGGGGTGTCCTAATTTTTTCACATGGCTTTTATGATTACAAGTCATACTATTTCAAGAATGTGCACTCAAACCTCTGCTCTAAACCAGGGAGTTTCAACCTGATTCTCAAGACACACCAAACCAGTCAGGTTTTTACGATAGCACAATGAATATGTATGAGATAAATTTGCATATAATGGAGGCACTGCCTACAAATAAATCGCATGCATATTCACTGTAGTTATCCTGAAAACCTGACTGGATGTGTTCTAAGGACTGAATTGAGAACCCCTGCTCTTAACCTAAATATGTTTTTAGGGATTTTATTTTGGTCTCATGTTTTCTTTGTTTTATTAATAGCCACGAGGCGGTGTGGAACAAGGCCCGGAAAGTCTAAGAAAAGCTGGACTGATTGAGAAACTAGAAAGTCTAGGTAAATTTCAAATTAAAGTGAAAGTCAAGATGCATAAGAGCAATGCATAATATCAGGTGCTGGCTTTAACCGTTGCAGTGTTGAGTAGCTTTTTTATAATAACATTCTTATGCCAAGTTTACCTCCTAAACATATTCAGGATGGCACATAATGGTAATATGAAACTGATACATGTTTTTACATCTAGGTTACATGGAATGGATAAAAACAATACATTTATCATAAAGAGGGAAAAACAGGTCATGAGAGTTCTGACCAGAGGCTTGCTCAGTTTAAGCAACAGATATGATAGCTTCACTGATAAGAGTTCCAGCAGGGAAGGGGTAAAACACGGACCTTGTGGATCTAAAACTGCAAGTCCTTAAAAATCTTAGGTCCGTGCATTGACAAGTCCATCTTTTAGCTTATTCCACCGCTTTCCCAGCACGCTCAGCTCAGGTCCCCGGCTCTGCCTTCCCTAATGGCTAAGGAGGGAGGAGGCGAACCGTGGCTTTTGTTAATTAGCCCGATCGTCCCTTCCTCCAGATCTCTCCCTCTGCTCTGATTCCGAGAACCCCCGTGATATGACACTGGATGGTAAATAGCTGGGTTTTAGGGGGGGGGGGAGTTAAAAATGTGTGCAAGGTCTGCAGTGCATCTGGCCTCATGGATCTGAACTGCACATCCTTGAAAATCTCAGGTCCGCACCACTTTTAGTCTCTGGCTCTGACAGACCTCTATGAATTTTTAGCGCTGACGGATCCTAATGCTTTTCCCTCCTTAAGCTGAGCCTAAAAGTGGCGCAGACCTCAGGGCAAAAGTTTTGCTGCTATTCTCAGCATAGGGAGGGAAAATCATTAGGAGTTCTGTCAGAGCCAGAAACTACAAGTGGCATGGACCTCAGATTTTTAAGGACGTGCAGTTTTAGATCCGTGAGGTCCATGTTTTACCCCTTCCCGTTCCAGCAGAGGATTCAGTTCCCATCAAGCACTGACATGCACTAAAAAGTTTCTATTGATAAGCAGCTGGCAGTAATTGAGGCATCCAGAGCAATGGCCAATTAAATTATGTAGCTTATAACACTATGCAATGCTATCTTGTATAGTATATATGCTCTAAAATAGGGCCCTAAGCTAAGTACTGTACTACAGATGGAGATAGTGGATGCTGTAGCTGGGCAGACTGGATGAGCCATTCGGCCTTTATCTGCCATCATGTTTCTATGTGAAAAAGTATTTCCTGAGTCTACCTCCTTGCAACCTCCATTCATTTCCTCTAGTTCTATGCCCTCTATAAAAGAGGTTGTTTGAATATTAATACCTTTCAAGTACTTAAAGGTCCTCTCTCTCCTTTTTTCCAGTGTGTACATATTCAAGCCCTCCAGTCTCTTCTCTTACATCTTATGGCAACAAACCCTGTACCGTTTTTGTCGCCTTCCCCTGAACCACATCAAGTGGGTTTTTTTTTTTTTTTTAAACATCCTTGTGGAGATACAGGCTCCAAAACTGGCCACAGTATTCCAACTCACAAGTCGTACAGGGGCATCAACACCTCCTTTCTTCTGCTGGTTACACCTGTCTTTATGCAGCCTAGTATTCTTTGGGCAACAGCCACTGCATTGTCACTTTGTTTTGCCCCCTTGAGATCTTCAGACATCTTCACTCTCGCCCCCTAGCACATACTGTAATCTTGGATTGTTTCAAGCCATTGTAGAAAGAACTCCCGCCCCCTAGCACATACTGTAATCTTGGATTGTTTCAAGCCATTGTAGAAAGAACTCCCTTCCCTCAAAATTAGGGAGCTCCGCCCCCCCCCCCCCCTAAAACCTGTAACAGTTGTGGCCCTGGCTCCTCTCATATGTGAGCTCCTCCAGTGGGTGGGAGGGAAAACTGTACTCCCACCACCCCTTCATGTGTGGCATGCTTCCCAGGCATACCTATAAAAGGACTGCCTCTCCTGCCAAAGAGGATCATAGCTGACAGGGGCTAAGTTGGACCCATTCAACACTGCCACAAGTCTCTTTGAGTGGAAGGAAATGGCACAGCCATGGATGGGCTCAGGCCCACCCAGTAGCAACAACTCCCTGATATAGCTGGTGGGGATCCCCTGACCCCGCCAGCTAAACACTCCCAACATCTCTCCCTCCTGCATATCTTTTAAAGTTCAGATCTTCACCAGCAGCACCTGCTGTGCTGATCCAACTTATACCATCTACTGGAGGTAGAGAAATACTTATGAGTTACAAGCTGCACTAGTCCTTATAACGATTATGTCAAAAGACTTCATTTTCTCTATATCAGAACACAAATTGATTTAAACTGATATAGCAGGATGATAAGGAAGCCAGACTAGTCAGGATGCACCTTCCTCTCTATAATTCTATTTAGCCTCCTAACCAAAATCTTTAAGTAAAAGCTTTACTTCCTGGTTTAACAGCGAAATAGGGGGATGGGATCTGCATTGTGATGGATCCTTCTTTCTTATGGATTACTGAGATGATGAAACGCAATACAATATTGAACTCGTAATATAAATGTGCATGAGTTGAGTTTCTTTCATTTGAAAGGAAACTGCAATGAGAGGGCATAGGATGAAGTTAAGAGGTGATAGGCTACGGAGTAATCTGAGGAAATACTTTTTTACAGAAAAGGTGGTAGATGTATGGAACAGTCTCCTGGAAGAGGTGGTAGAAACAGAGACTGTGTCTGAATTCAAGAGGGCCTGGGATAGGCACGTGGGATCTCTCGGAGAGAGAAAGAGATAATGGTTACTGCAGATGGGCAGACTAGATGGGCCATTTGGCCTTTATCTGCCGTCATGTTTCTATCGTGTGTGTATGTGGAAAGTCTGCACTCTGTAGATCAGGGATTCTGAATCCCAGGTCAGTCTGATTTTCCACAATAAAAATGCTTGAGATATATTTGCACGCACTGCCTCCATTGTATGCAAATATAACTCATACATAGTCATTATGGATATCTTGAAAACCAACCTGGCTTGAGGTTCCTTGAGGACACACAAAAGCTGAAGGGCCGGTCTCCCTCTTCCTCTACCCTCATCTCATGGGACAATGATTCACTAGAAGGTTTCAGGGGATGTTGCTGGCAGGAGCAATCCCCACTCACTCCTGTTACTGTCAAAATAGTAATAACACATGACCCCTAGCAGTAGTCTTATGGTCCTAAGGAAGCTATTTGACATATTGACTCCTAGTGGTATTACCAAGAGATTACAGCTCATTGCATTGGAGAACTAAATTTTACAAAGGGCTCCTTTTACAATGCTGCGGTAGCGATTCTCTTGCAGTAAATGCACTAAAACTCATAAGAACTGAATGGGCTTCAGTGCATTTGCCACAGGGGACTTGCTATCGCAGCTTTGTAAAAGTGGCCCCAAAATAGGTATTGACCTAGAAACATTTGCACAGGTTAGTACATGAGATCTAAAAGGTTAGCAAGGTGTTGTTGGGTGCTCTACAGTATAGGAAAGAAATTTAGAACAATGCTTCCAAAGTTATTGGAAATTGGGACTGACATACCAGGCCAGTTTCTCTATAGGAACTCAAAATGTACCATGACCTGACTACATCTAAATATCATACTATCTTATGTTTCCTTCTTGTAGAATTGTAGCCAAGAAGAACTAGTACCAGTGTATCTTATTCTACCTAACCTCCCTTCTTATTTTCTGGGCTTTCTTCTCCATTCTGAAAATAGCGATGGTAAACACTCCTCACTGAACACAAACAGATGTTCTATATTCTTGTTGCTTTATACCAGGGATCTCAAAGTCCCTCCTTGAGGGCCGCAATCCAGTTGGGTTTTCAGGATTTCCCCAATGAATATGCATTGAAAGCAGTGCATGCACATAGATCTCATGCATATTCATTGGGGAAATCCTGAAAACCCGACTGGATTGCGGCCTTTGAGGAGGGACTTTGAGACCCCTGCTTTATACCATATTTAAATCTTTGCATTGTTATGTTGGATCCGGGTATTATATCTAGTGTTCCAAGATCCACCCTCAAACTCAGCATTGCAATTAAGGTTGCCAGCTGGCTCCAGATCTTCAGAACAAGCTGAACATATCCTGGTTTGACTCACTCCTTAAAAATAGCGATGGTAAACACTCCTCACTGAACACAAATAGATGTTCCATATGCTTGTTGCTTTATAGCATATTTGAATCTTTGCATTGTTATGTTGGATCCGGGTATTATATCTAGTGTTCCAAGATCCACCCTTCAAACTTAATATTGCAATTAAGGTTGCCAGCTGGCTCCAGATCTTCGGAACAAGCTGAGCTTATCCTGGTTTGACTTTATTGCATGCAGGGACTTGTAATCTACTTATGTATGTGTGTCCTTTAGGGAACGCAATAGAAAAAAAATCAGAACTGTATGTAAAAAATTAAAAGCAACACTAGATCAACATGTTAAAAGAGGAAAAACAGTGGAGCTTGTTTATTGGGAAGTATTAATTGTCTCTATGAAGAAATTCACCCAAGGCAACATACAGCAGGTACAGTTTGACATGCCACTTACAAATTTGGTAACCC
This sequence comes from Geotrypetes seraphini, assembly GCF_902459505.1. NCBI lineage: Eukaryota > Metazoa > Chordata > Amphibia > Gymnophiona > Dermophiidae > Geotrypetes > Geotrypetes seraphini. Next base: position 241,267,667 of record NC_047086.1, on the reverse strand, counting down.
TAGCCTGCAAAGACAGATCTTAGTGGAAAGCTTGCTAATGAATAGAAAAATACAATTATCTCCAATGTCCCAAAAGTTCCATAAAACTTACCTAGTAACAAGCACTTGCTGTCATCAGGGCTTCCCAGATTTAGGTGAGGACTCTAGAGCCAGTCAGGTTTCCAGGATATCCAGAATGAATATGCATGAGATAAATTTATATTTGCTCACCATATAGTTTATAATTCAAAGGATACAAAGGTCCTATTAGTATTCCCTAGTTTCCAAACAGTATTTCATAGACTTTATTTTGTTATAGTGACTTCTGACCTTAGTCTTGCTCTTATCCTCCCCAGAATATGATGTTAAGGATTATGGTAATCTGCATTTCGCTGATGTTCCCAATGATGAGCCTTTCCAGAATGTGAAGAACCCCAGGACGGTGGGCCAAGCCAATGAGAAACTGGCAAATGCCGTAGCTGAGGTCAAGAAAAATGGAAGAACCTGTTTAGTACTTGGCGGAGATCATAGGTTCTACTTCCTATTTATAATATCTGGAAATACAGGGGGAGGGAGTGGGGTGTCAAAGTACACCAATATGGAAACTGAAAAAAGAGCACCAATAGCCTCAAAAACCGGGACCAGTCTTTATTGAATTGACCCGACATGGGCTGTATTTCAGCACACAAGACCTGTGCCAGGGATCATCACAAATGCAAAATGTCAATTGAAACAAAGATGCAAAAACAGACAATCTATCTGCATTTATGGGTCATGTTTCATCTTCTCTTTATGTTAATCTCATATAAGAACAATGCTGGGCTGCTGAGAAAGCCATAAGCCTTCCCAGACCGAAGACCGAAAGAGATTGGAACTTAGCCACATGTGCCAAAGTGAGCAAGCCTTCTCAGCAACCGACATCATTCTTATATGGAGATTAACAGAAAAAGAAAATGAAACATGACCTATAGATGCAGATAGATTCTGTCTGTTCTTGCATTTCAATTGACATTTTGCAATTGTGACATCCCCTGATGCAAGCACTGTGTACTGAAACACATCTCGTACTAGGTAAATTCAATAAAGACTGGTACCAGTTTTTGAAGCTCTTGGTGCTATTTACAGTCTGTCAAATTCAAATGACTGAAAGGAAAATGGAAATCCTACAGTATTGTAAAGTTAATTGTACCAAAGAAAATAATGAAGAAAATTAACTATTGGATCTGATATTCAGCTGCTGGGAGGTAGCCTGGATAACGACGGCAGTCTGCACTGGCCGCAGATATATTCGATGCCGGGCCATTTCCAGTGACTGGCTCTGAATATCAAGATTTTTTTGGCTGCTAAAAAGTTAACCAGCTAAATAAGTATTCAGTGCTGACTGGTTACGTTTATAGTGGCCAACGAGAGGACTTGGATTTGGCCGTTAAACTAAGCCGCTCAGCGCTGAAAATTGCCAGTTATCGCACAATATAGGCAATTAACATTTAGCTGTTAACCATGAATATTCAGCTGCGATAATTGGTTCTCTCACACTGAATATTCACATTTAACTGGTTAAGTGCTAGTTAACCAGTCAGAGCCATTTCTGGCCAGTTAAATAGCACTGAATATTGGCTGAATTGTAACACACAAGGCTCTCTTACAATATAGAAAATGATATACGTTTACAGATCTTCTGATTTTTAGGTTTAAACAAATAAGCACTAATAAAACACATGCAGCAAGTAAACAAACAATCAAATAAATGAATAGAATTGTATAGCTGAAAAATGGCACTTACCCTAGTATAGGGTTGCCAGATTTTACATTCGTAAAATCCGGACCCCCCCCTAGACCGCCAGCAGGCCTGCCCATCCCCACCCTGTTACGCTCCAGTCCTGCCCCTAATCCCTCTCTAGCCCCACCCATGCTGCTTGCTGTGGTCGGGCAGGAGGGCACCCGCGCATGCACGGATGCGATGTGATCATGTCACGCGCACTCACGCATGCATGTGACATCATGGCATGGCATCCACGCCTGCGCGGATGCCCTCTTGCCCGACACAATTTCAGGGGAAGCTGTTCAAAACCTGGACAAAGTGCCGGGTTTTGAAAAGCCGTTCGGACCCCCCAGACATGTCCTCAAAAGGAGAACGTGTCCGGGGAAATCCGAACGTCTGGTAATCCTACCCTAGTATGTATTATTTCACTCCTTCGCTTGCCTGCCTTGCTCTGTGTTAATGTGCCCTTTTTGTGTATATCAAGCCAAGCACTGGTTCCCAGATGATAACACTAAAGTGTGACGCATCCAATATTTGGCAAATATCTTTCTCTATTTATATGAGGAACTAAACAATTCACCATCTATTTACTATATCCTCATTATATATTATCAAGAAATTTCTTTAGCATCAACAATCTTCCAAAGTCTTCTGATATATTATGATTTACTTGAATGTTATATTGTTAATCCTTTTAAATGTCACTTTTCATGAAAAGTGACATTTAAAAGGATTAACAATATAACATTCAAGTAAATCATAATATATCAGAAGACTTTGGAAGATTGTTGATGCTAAAGAAACACTAAAGGGGACCATTTTAGAACTCTCTGTGCAGATGAGACATATGTATGCAAACTTTGGGATTTTTCAAAGGGAAAATGGGTGCACACTTTCACTGAAAATTAGTCCAGAAAAGTACCCATACGTATTTACATCCATTTGCTTGTCTGAATACTGTTCAAAGGGGAAAATACACTTCTAGTTATGAGAATGTAAAAGTACAGCGTGTATGTATTTGCAAATCTTGCTTCCAGAGCGCCTCCCCCTAAAGGGGGTAAAATCTGATCTAATCACCATTCCACTAAATCCTCAAAATAGTTCAAAGTGGATCCCATGGACAGAATCTAGCCATTTCTAGAGTTTACGTGCTATAAAATTTGATTAAGCTCAACCAGAATAGCATTACATAAATACAATTGTCAATCCTCAATTACAATGATGCCAAAGCATCTAACAAAGGGGCTACCGTGTGATAATTTGTGGAGTGCATATGAACTGGCCCTGTGCATATAGTGTTATCTGCTTATGGGGTAAACCAGGGCTACCCAAGTTCAGTCCTTGAGATCTACTGGCAGGCCAGGTTTTCAGGATATCCACAATGAATATGCATGAGAAATATTTGGCTGCACTGCCTTCTTGGTATGCAAATCTCTCTCAAGCATATCCATTGTGGATATCCTGAAAACCTGGCCTGCCAGTAGATCTCGAGGACCGGACTGGGGCAGCCCTGGGGTAAACTATTGTCTAAGAACCCCCATAGCAACAGCTTTGAAAATTAGCCTCATACAGGGAGAGTGTGGAGCAATGGTTAAAGCTACAATCCAGCACCCTGAGGTTGTGGGTTCAAACCCACGCTGCTCCTTGTGGCCTTGGGCAAGTCACTTAATTGCCCCAGGTACATTACATAGATTGTGAGCCCACCAGGACAGACAAGGAAAAATGCTTGAGTACATGAATAAATTCATTTAAACCGTTCTGAGCTCCTTTGGGAGAACGGTATAGAAAAATGAAAAAATAAATAATGCTGGGTTTTCAATCCCATATTAATATATAAGAAGGGTAATGGGCCATTAAGGCAGGACAGTTACTACACCTCAGGAAGAGTAGTTAATGTGCTGTTGGCTCATCACCCTTTAATCCCAGAAGTCAACTCAGGGTCTGTTGACCCTAATTTCCCCTATCTCCTAAAACAATACATGCCCTCTTTGAGACCTCTGAATCAGTTCAGTCCTTGCAGGCTTTCTACCCTTCTCTCTCTCACCCCCGCTTCCCCCTCCCCATATACCCATGTAACTGGATGTGATCCCTTCAGGCCCCCTCAAACCAAAAAGGATCTTCTCACTCTAACTTCTCTTCCCCCAAGCCTCCACTGCCACCAAATAGGGAAGTTTCTTTTCTGCTCAGTATCGCACCAACAAGAAAATGGTACCTCTGTCACTTTGACCTAAATGTTATAGCACACAAAAGTCATTTTAATTTTGTTGCCACTGATGGCAGGAAGGAAATTGCCTTAATCTACTGAGCTGGAGAGGGCCATTGCATCATTGCTGGAGCTGCTCATTTATTGGAAAAGGTTACATGTTTTATTTTAAATAAGCCCTGTTTCCTTTTCTCAGCAAAGCATCATAAAAACTTAACACTGAAAGTGGTTTTGCTAAGGAGGATGATACATCTTATTACACCAATTTAAGCAACATGGGGAAAATTGCATAGACTGTAAGGCCTCTGGGAACCGGACCCCACCTATTGTACCTGAATGTGTGGCTTGCCTTAATTTACTGACAAAAGGTGTCAGGTAAATCCTTAAATCCCTTCCCTTCCAAATTAAAACAAAGATTTCCTGTGATGAATCAAATGTGAATGTGCTCATATTAGTTTTTCTCTAGCTTTGAAACAGTTTAGAGTACAATCATTTTCACTATGTCCACCTACATGTCATGTCCTAAACTCGTTAAAGACAAATATGGAGAAGTTTGCCAACAACACAGTACACAGGTCTATATTATTATCGAGCCAATCTTCCCTGTCCTGTTTTTCAAATTCAAGGTACAAAATGGAAAGCTTATTTGAAAAAAAAAAAAAAAAAAAGCATTGTACAATATACTGAGTCTAACAGAATATTTAGTGTGGGGTCGGACAGGCCAGTTGCATAAAATCAGTTTTGCAATGCTCACTCTGTTGACACAAGCTCTTCTATTTTCTACTGATTCAGCTTGGCGGTGGGAACGATCAGTGGACATGCAAAGGTTCACCCTGATCTTTGTGTCGTTTGGGTTGATGCCCATTCTGATATCAACACTCCGTATACTTCTCCAAGCGGCAACCTGCATGGCCAGCCTGTCTCCTTCCTCATCAAGGAATTGAAAGATAAGGTAACAGCGGCAGCCACCCCTTGCTAATATTTTGAGTTATGTGCCTTGCAAAACATTAATAGCATAGTTATGTAAACAACGTACAATGCTTATATAAGACTTTTTATTATCTTGTCATAAAAAAAAAATAATACCTTTTGACATGTCTTATGATAGGGCTCCTCAATTCCGGTCCTCAAGGTGCACAGGCAGGCAAGCTTTCAAGATATCCACAATGAATATGCATGAGAGAGATTTGCATGCCAAGGAGACAGTGCATTGAAATCTCTCATGCATATTCATTGTGGATATCCTGAAAGCCTGGCCTGCCTGTGGACCTCGAGGACCGGAATTGAGTAGCCCTGTCTTTCATGTGTATGATTTGGGGTTGTCTGTCTGTCCACATAAGCAGGAAATAGCCAAAAATAAACTGGATATTCCAATGCTGGTCACTGGAAATGGTCCAGCATCGAATATCCAGGCTCAGCGGTTCATAGTCTAAAGCACGCGAGGACAAAGGTGCGTAGACAACTGAGCGCAGGACTTCATTGCACCGAAGAAAAAACATATTTTAAAGGGCTCCGACGGAGGGTGTTGGTGGGGGAACCCCCACACTTTACTTAATAGAGATCGCGCTGGCGTTGTGGGGGGTTTGGGGGTTGTAACCCCCCTCATTATACTGGAAACTTAACTTTTTCCCTGTTTTTTAGGGGAAAAGTTAAATTTTCAGAATAATGTGGGGGGTTACACCCCCCACACCCCCCCAACATGACAGCGTGAGGCAGCGCGATCCCCCCACCCCCCCGTCAGAGCCCTTTAAAATACGGGTTTTCTTTGGCGCAATTAAGCCCTGCGCTCAGTTGTCCACGCTCGGTTGTCGGTGCACCTTTGTCCTCGCGCGCTTTTGACCCATCACCAGGCTCAGCACCCACTGCAGGAGTCAGCCCAGCTAACCCCCATGGTCTGAATATCGGCCTCTATGTTTCTAGCCATTGAAACTAAGGGGTGGGGGTGACAAAAGGAACTGGGGGAATTCAGAAAGTCACCCCCAACAAAAGCATAAGTATGACAGCAGTGGAAAAGATGAAAGTTAATTGGCCTGATATTCAGACCAAGGGAGGCAGCCCGGCTACCTCCCATAGTTGGCAGCAATCCTGGATATTCACGGCTGGAGCTGCATCCAGCCACTGGCATTGAATTTCCAGGTTAAAATTAGCTGCACGTGGACTTATCCAGCCAAGCCAATATTCATCACCTGGCCAGCTAAGGCCTATTGTCCAGACAGATCCACCTAAAAAGTAGCTCTATCTGGCTGCGCAACGTAACCAGCGAGCTGATGAATATTGATGGCGACTGGTTATGTTGCACAACATAGCTGGTCACCGGCAAGTCCGCTGAATGGAATATTCAGTGGGAGATAACCAGCTAACTCCCGCTGAATATTGACGGATAGCTAGCGTAATGGTACTTAGTTGGTTGGAAACTGTTCCCAGTCGGATAAGTCCCACTGAATAGTGGGCAGAATATGATGAAGCTTCTAAGCAACTCATTCCTGGGTAACAAATAGAAAGAAATGAGCCCAAAATGGACACAGTTTAAATACAGTAGAATTCTAGTTAACTAGTTCTCAACCAACCGACACTCTCAACTAAATGGCACAAAAAAAACAACAACAAATCACCAGCAAAAAAAATGATCGTCCTCCCTCCAGCCTTCAAAGTACCAGTGCCAGCCATTCTGACCCGAAAGCCTGCTCTCCCTACAGCCCCCAAAGCAGCAGTGGCAGCCAATCCTGACCCAACAACCCTCTCTCCCTCCCTTCTTCCAGCTCCCAAAGTAGCAGCAGTGGCAGCCAGTCCTGACCTGACAACCCCCTCTCCCTCCCTTCAGCACCCAATGCAACAGCAGCTGAACCTGACCCGACGACTCTTCTCCCTCCCCCCAGCCCCTGAAGTAGCAGCGGCAGTCAGTCCTGACCCGACAACCGCCTCTCCCTCCCTCCAGCCCCGACAACCCCCTCTCCCTCCCTCCAGCCCCTGAAGCAGCAGCAGCGGCAGCAGCTGGTTCTGACCTGACAACCCCGTCTCCTTCCCTCCCTTCAGCCCCTGAAGCAGCAGGAGCGGCAACTGGGCTTGATCCGACAACCCCCCGAAGCAGCAGCAGCTAGTCCTTACCCAACAACCTCCCTCCCTCCAGCCCCTGAAGCAGCAGTGGCAGCACTGTAAACGGGCTGCTCGCGGCCAGCTCCAGCAGAGCCTTTCCTCTGCCACATCACTTCCAACACAGCAGAAGAAAGTCCCATCTGCAGAATCATAAAAAATGCAGAGAGATTATGGCTGCTGTCAAAGTGCTCTACTCAGATAAATGGTAACAGAACCCATGAGGGAAAGGGTGACCCTGAATCTAATTCTCATAAATGGTGAAAGTGCTTCTAATGTCCGGATGGGTGTCCATCTAAGCAACAGTGATCACCCCATAGCATGGTTTGATATAAAACAGAGTGCAAACATACAAAACTCTATGGGCTCCTTTTACTAAGGTGTGCTAGCGTTTTTACCGCACACAGGAAATTACCGTGCGCTATACCACGCGCTACGCTTCTAGAACTAACGCCAGCTCAATGCTGGCATTAAGGTCTAGCGCGTGCGGCAATGTAACGTGCGCTGTTCCGCGCGTTAAAACTCTAACGCGGCTTAGTTAAAGGAGCCCTATGTATTGGATTTCAAACATGACGATTTTAGTAGAATAGAGTACCTGAAGAAAGAGCTGTCAGGATGAGTAGGTAGAGAAGTGAAAGGACAGTGGGTCCAAGCTAAAAGCAGCTATAAATATGGTAACAGATCTTTATGTACTGAAAGTAAACAAAAGCAAGAGATAAAGGAAACCTATATGGCTCGTCAAACAAGTGGCTAAAAAAGTGAAGGTAAAAGAGGTACAGAAGAATGCAGTAAGAGGCACTCAAAGAAATGAAGAGGGAATATGACTAGCAAGAGCACAGGTGGAATAAAATATAGCTAAAAATGTAAATAGGTGATAACTTTTATTCCCCAGATATGTTATAAAAAGGAGGAAGGCTAAAAGTGGAATTATAAGACTGAAAGATGCTGAGACCACTATGTAGAGAGTGATGGGGGGGGGGGGGAGGAAAGCAGAGTTGCTAAACAAATAAACTCTTCTGTATTTATGGAGGAAAATCCTGGAGAAGAACCATGGATATCTGCCAAGGGTATATATGGGAACAGAGTAGATATTGCACTGTTCAAAGAGGAAAGTGTTTTTGAACATCTTGAAAAACTGAAAGTGGACAAAGCTACAGGGCCGGATGGGATATATCTGAAAATATTGAGGAAAATCTGAGAAATCCTGACAGGACCACATAAGGATTTATTTAATAGATCTTTGGTGATGGGAGAGATTCTGCGGCATTGGAGATGAACAGATGTGGTCCCTCTTCACAAAAGTGGGGACATGGAAGAAGTGGGGAACTATACTTTGGTGACTGTAAAACTAATGGAGATGCTGCTGAAGAAAAAGATAGTGAACTTTCTAGAAAGCAACAGGAGTTGCAAGATTTATTTACTTATTTTAAAATTTTCTATACCATTTTATTCCAAAATGGTTTACAATAAAATTACATACATAAAATATTGAAACAGGTCAGAACAGATAAAAACAAAAGCAGAAAGAGTCAATCTTCGCAATAGGTCAAATGCTCAAAGAAATGCATCAACGAATGATTGCGTTTTCAGCCGTTTCCTGAATGAACTCCTATCCCCATATTTCCGAATTTGACCAACATGACCATTCCACAGTTTTACTCCTGCACATGAAAAGGTCATGCACTTGAATAATGGCTATGTTAGTTGTGTTACAACCTTAATATCCGTCCATATACTGCAATGATTTAATGGTAAGAAATGGGACTAGATACCAAAACTTTTTTCCATAGAATAATAGTTGATTAAATGCAAAATCCTCAGTCCCACCACTCCACCGCTGTTAGGATTCTGAACCGCGGGAAGAAATTACATGGTGACTTTCATCATTGGCTCTTGTGCATTTACCAATAGTCCAATACTAATATCTCTAGTTTTTTATATATATTTAAATATTCATTTTCTATTTTTCTTCAGCTATTTTATCATATACTAGTGTTTAAGCCCGTTACAATAACGGGTGCTAGAGTAGATGTCTGTATGTCTGTTTTTTGTTTGTCTCTCTCTCTCTCCCTGGACGCTGTCTGTCTATCATTCTTTGTGTCTGTGTCTCTCCCTGGTCCCCTGTCTGTGCGTCTTTCTTTCTGTCTGTCTCCCTGGCCCCCCTGCATGCCAAAGCAGCCTCCTTTCCCTCTCCCCCTGTTGTGCAATGCCTGCCTGCTTCTTGGCCCCCTTCTGTTCCCCCCCATGATTGCTGTCTGCCCCAGAACAACCATCCCCCCAAAGCAGCCCCCTTTCCCTCCCCCCATGGCCCCCAGTTGTGCCATGCCTGCCTGCTCTGTGGCCCCCTTATGTCCCCCCATGATTGCTTTCTGTCCCCAGCACAACCATCCCCCCAAAGCAGCCCCCTTTCCCTCTCCCCCTGTTGTGCAATGCCTGCCTGCTTTGTGGCCCCCCTTCTGTTCCTCCCCCCTCCCTGATTGCTGTCTGTCCTCAGCACACCCCTCCCCCCAAAGCAGCCCCCTTTCGCTCTCCCTCTGGCCCCCTGTTGTGCCATGCCTGCCTGCTCCATGGCCCTCTTTTGTTCCCCCCATGATTGCTGTCGGCCCCCAGCACAACCATCCCCCCAAAGCAGCCCCCTTTCCCTCTCCCCCTGTTGTGCAATGCCTGCCTGCTTTGTGGCCCCCCTTCTGTTCCTCCCCCCTCCCTGATTGCTGTCTGTCCTCAGCACACCCCTCCCCCCAAAGCAGCCCCCTTTCGCTCTCCCTCTGGCCCCCTGTTGTGCCATGCCTGCCTGCTCCATGGCCCTCTTTTGTTCCCCCCATGATTGCTGTCGGCCCCCAGCACAACCATCCCCCCAAAGCAGCCCCCTTTGCCTCTCCCCCTGTTGTGCAATGGCTGCCTGCCTGCTTCGTGCACTCAGCACAACCCTCCCACCAAAACAGCTCCCTTTTCTGGCTGCTCCAGGGCCCTTCTTTTTTGGCTTCCCCTCCCGTTCTTACCTTCCTCCATGCATCCATGTTTCCTGCTGCCGCTCCTGTTCCTGTTCAAAGCGGCCTGCTTAGGTTCATGGGCGGCTGTATTGAACCTCGCAGGCCACTCTCCATATGGTAGCATGTTCCTTTTGACGCGATCGCGTCAGAGGGAACGTGCTTCATGTGGAGAGCAGCCTGCGAGGTTCGCTACAGCCGGCCGCGAACCTCATCAGGCCGCTTCAAACAGGAGCGGCAGCAGTTGGTGCGGGAGGGGGGAGTTGTAGACGCTGCTGCGGCGCAAGGGGATCGGGGCCATGCTGCCAGCGGGACAGCCTTCAGCCCTCTCCCTTCTCCTCTCGCACGCTGTGGAGGCGATCGTTGGCTGGCTGCGGTCCCGGCTTGGAGAGGGCAGGGGGTGCTAGTGGCCGGCAACGGTGGAGAGCAGGGAAGAGCGCGCATGCCACTTGTCTTGCCTCGCGTGAGGCCAGACCGTAAGCCGCGCATGCGCACTTCCTATGTGTGCTACAGCTCACGGAAAACGGACGCACGCATAGGAAGTGCGCATGCGCGGCTTACCGTTTTATTATATTAGATAATGTGCACTTATCTCTGTATTGGCCAACATCTGGGAGCCTGACCCAACTTTTTTGCGCCATTGCGCTTTATCAAGGGTCTCCCGAGGTGGCTGCTGTCATCAGGCTCCCAGATGTTGGCCAATGCAGAGATAAGTGCACATTATATATGATAAAATAGCTGAAGAAAAATAGAAAATGAATATTTAAATATATATAAAAAACTAGAGATATTAGTATTGGACTATTGGTAAATGCACAAGAGCCAATGATGAAAGTCACCACGTAATTTCTTTCCGCGGTTCAGAATCCTAACAGCGGTGGAGTGGTGGGACTGAGGCTTTTGCATTTAATCAACTATTACTCTATGGAAAAAACTTTGGTATCTAGTCCCATTTCTTACCATTAAATCATGAAAAGGTCATGGCATACGTTTCCACATACTTGAGATTGGCCTTTGTTTTCAACAGTTTTGGACATGTTTTTATTTTTTTCAAACATGGTTCAAAAAGATGGATGTACATCTGATAATTGGTCATTTTCAAACAAAGTAGTTTTGCAGTTTTGAAAATGGGCATGTTTAGTACTGGATTTTTGGGCTCCTTTTACAAAGGTGTGTTAGGGCCTTAACACGCTAAATTGCCACCCGCGCTAGCCACTACTGCCTCCTCTTGAGCAGGCGGTAGTTTTTCAGGTAGTGCACGCTATAGCGTGCGCTAGTCCGGTGCGTGCTCTAAAAACGCTAGCGCACCTTTGCAAAAAGGAGCCCTTTGTGTGTCTTCTGCAAAACGTCTAAACTCAGATTTAGACGTCATATTGAAAATGGTCCTCCACGTCTGCTAGCTCTTTAACAATACAGGCAGGCAGTACAGCTATAATGCAGAGCTGTGCTTTTTTCTTTCAGATGCCCAAGGTTCCAGGATTCTCCTGGGTGACACCATGCCTATCTGCTAAAGACATTGTTTATATTGGACTGCGGGATATAGACCCTGGTGAACAGTGAGTTCCATCATTTTCTCTGCCATGCACATTACACAGGTCTCATAAAAATTATGTACCCCGTCAGTGGCGTAGCGAGGTGAGTGGTGCCCCACTCCCACCCTGTTCTCCGCTTCCCCTTCCCCTCTTTAACTTCCCTGGTGCGAGCAGCATCACCAACTTGCTGCCCACGTCAGTGTTGGCTCTCCCTCTGATATCAGTTCCTAGGTGCAGGACCCGACTGGAGAGCCGACTGGAATTGCTGCTCACACCAGCAAACAGCCAGAGGTACTTTGGGAGGGAAGTGATGGTGACTGCGTGTGGGGGGGGGGAGCCGAGAGGAGGGTGGTGCTGGCATCTCCACTAAGACAGTGCCCGGGGCAGACTGCTCCCTGCCACCCCCCCTTACTATGCCACTGAACCCTGTTTGAAAGACTTGTAGGATGAATTTAAAAGATTTTAATAATGATACCATTAGTTAATGTCTTCTTGCTTTTGCCTTGTTGAAACACGTTTAGCATTTCTTAAATATGTACGTATGTAATTTTGTAAACCGCATAGTTATTATGCGGTATATAAATTTTTAAATAAATAAATAATAATGGTTCTGAACTTGCCAAGAAAATGTCAGATTCACCCGTAAAACTATCAAAACAGCAGCTAAGTTGCAAGTCACCTTTTGAGTAAAGCACACATCTTTATTCTGCAGATATGACATGACACATCTTCATGGTTCATAGGAATCCCACAGTTATCGTGTTTGTAATAAACAAGGGCCTGCAAATCAGAATGGGAAGGCATAGAATGAAGCTGATAGGCTCAGGAATAATATATTGAAATACTTTTGTACAGAAAGGGTGGTAGATGCCTGGAATAGTCTCCCGGTAGAGGTGGTGGGAGACAGACTGTGTCTGAATTTAAGAAAGCATGGGACAGGCACATGGGATCACTTAGGGAGAGGAGGAGATAGTAGATGCTGTGAAGGACAGACTTGATGGGCCATTTGGCCTTTATCTGCAGTCAAGTTTCTATGTTTAGAAATGCTATTCATATTTTAATAATAATAATAACTTCATTTTTCTATACCGCCATAGTCAAATTGACTTCTAGGCGGTTCACATAGAAAGAAGGCTGGACAATCAGCGAATTACAAAATGCAAGAAGAATGAAGTTACATCATGAATTGGAGAAGCATGGGGAAAGAATACATGAGAGAAGAAAGATGTTCATAAACCAGCATAAGCCATTCATGGTGCATGAATGTCTAAATCCCAATTTTAGAAAGGTGGAATATGAATGTTAAAACTGAACAATGCCCATATGGCAAGGGGATGTGATCTAGGCACGTTGTAGGCAAGATTAGGGCACATCCATAACATAGACATGTATTTCTCATTTCAGAAAGGGGCATGAGTGCCTATGAGCAAAAAGGACATTGGGATTTAGACCTGCTGCCCAAGACTTCTGGGTGTCAGGAAAGTGCTCAAATGGAGCAGCGCTCCATCAGAAGGATTAGGGGAACTCATTTCATTATGACCTCTTAGAATGGTGTATCCCTGAAAAGTAAAATTAGTAAGGGATATTGGGCTCTGTGTCAACTTTAGAAACCCCTCCCCCCCAACATTTATGCTTCTAAAATGGCTGCCATAAATATTTATATTGCTGTTTCATATGTCAGATGTTCATATTCTGATGTTGTCCAAATGCTATTTGACACAAGAAACAGCAGTGGAAGTCACTAGGTTCTCATAGCAGGAACCCTGCAGGCGCACAGATTTTAATATACCACTAAAACAAATGAATAATAACATGTGAAGGTGAGCCCTCAGTGTGAGGAGTTAGCGATATGGAGAATAAATCCCCAGCGCTTAATCCGGAAAAGCCTTAAATCGCTCGAGCGGGGATGTTATGAATTATAAACACCTCGAGCGATTTAAGGCTTTCCTGGATCAACATTCAAAAACTATTTGGAGTCTTTTTCTCCTGGGGTACGGCTGGGGGATTTTCATGCCAGGTTCATTGCACTAGTATTACTTTAAATTATTTAAAAAACACTGAAATTTATTTAATACACTTGTGTTCTACACTCTCTATTGCACACACGATGAGCCCCGTGATGGTGTGCAGGTGCGGTGAGTTTATTTAAGCTCCCATAGCAGTTCAGTTAAGTGCTGGGAATTTGTTCTCCATATCGCTAACTCCTCACACCGAGGGCTCACATTCACACATTATTATTCATTTGTTTTGTGATGTATTAAACAACGTGTGCCTGCAGGGTTCCTGCTATGAGAACCTAGTGACTTCCACTGCTCTATTTTGTGTCTTGTGAAGTATTGGCAACAGTATTTTTGGGAGATTTGTGTAGCAAATGCTATTTGAGATATTAATTTTTCTGAAATAAACGTTCTTGCTGCAAGTAGCCAGTATGTAAACTTCCTTTTATGCATGTGTTTTAGAACATGCTGGATAGTGGTAGATCTGTTTTTTCGATACACTAGAGGAACTTGAAATGTTCAGACCAAAACATCTCAAGTCGCACTTGTATATCTTTTCTAAAATACTCCATATCAACAGGCTTACCTCTGTCCACATGTTTATTTGCACCTTTGAAAAAAAAATGTAGCAAGTACATTCTTTGGCTAAATTCATGTAGGCTTTATCCCATTAAACTGAGTCTGTCTATGTTCAGTAATTTTGGTTTTTATAATAATCTCTACCATTTCACCAACAACAATTTTTTTTTTTTTTTTTTTAAAGAAGTCAACTCAGCAATGCTATAGAACAGGGGTAAGCAATTCCGGTCCTCGAGAGCCGGAGCCAGGTCAGGTTTTCAGGATATCCACAATAAATATGCATGAGATAGATTTGCATCTCAAGGAGGCAGTGCATGCAAATCCATCTCATACATATTCATTGTGGCTAGCCTGAAAACCTGACCTGGCTCTGGCTCTCGAGGACTGGAATTGCCTGCCCCTGCTATAGAACAGTGGTTCCCAACCCTGTCCTGGTGGACCACCAGCCAGTCAGGTTTTCAAGATAGCCCTAATGACTATGCATGGAGCAGATTTGCATGCCTGTCACCTCCATTATATGCAAATCTCTCTCATGCATATTCATTATGGTTATCCTAAAAACCTGACTGGCTGGTAGTCCTCCAGGATAGAGTTGGGAACCACTGCTATAGAACACTTATAGCTCTCAACTTTAAAGTATTATTTGCACAGACCAGGACTAGGCCTTGAGGTCAACTGGCAGGCCAGGTTTCCAGGATATCTATAATGAATACACATCTCCCTCCATATTTGTGGTTTTATTACTCATGACTTTGATTATTTGCAGTTTTTACTTTGCTGGCTCTTCTCCCCAAATGACGTCATCCCAGAGTGCCGATAAAAAGATGGGCGCTTTTTTCCCAGCACTTGCTTCAATATTGCCTCTCCTTCCAAAACAATCGCAAATGTGAACATTGATTTTTATTTGCAATTTCATGATATTCATGAGGGTTTTGACAAAAACCACCACAAATAACATATAAAAAGTTGTTCGTGGTTTTTCTGTGTTCGTGGGTCAGCTCTGCCCCTAACCCCCACGAATACGGAGGAAGAAGTGTATGTATGAAAGAGATTTGCATGCGCTGCTTACTTGGTATACAGATTTATCTCATTCATATGTTTTGTGATATCCTGAAAATCTGGCTTGCTTGTGGACCTGAAGGACTGGGATTGAGTAGCCCTGTCACAGACTCTTGATAAATTTAGGTTCTCATTGTCTACTTAATACCAAAATTGATTATTATATGTAATAAAATTAGTCATATAATTGTGTTTTTACAGCTGTATCTTGAAGACTTTAGGTATTAAATTCTATTCAATGCGAGAAGTAGATAAACTTGGAATTGTCAAAGTAATGGATGAAACTCTTAACTACTTGGTGGGCAAGTAAGTAAAACATTGTTCAAATTTTAGCCATAGTATTTTAATCAGATTAAAATTATTTACCCCCCCCTACCATTTTACAAAACCGTAGTACAGCTTTAGTGCCGGTCATAGCAGTAACAGCCCCAACGCTCATGGGGGGGTGGGGGTGGGTTCATGTAGCTGCAAGTGATGTGCATTAATTTGAAAGGACATTTTCCATGTCATTTGTCCTATGTGAGGAGACAAAATGCATGACAATTTAGGATTTTCCCTGTATTGTAAATTGCATGCTTTCGGAAGAGTGTGCATAACTTATGATCCAGTCAGTATTTAGCAGTCTGCATTTTGTTATCAGCTGAATTATGCCAGGTTATTGAGCCTGCCAGGAATTACTTGGATATCATTGTTATTCAGAAGTGATACCCAGACCTGGTTAACTAAGGACAGCCTTTTTGTTGTTCCAAGTTAATCAGAGAGTTATCTAGAAACCGCCCTCTGAATGCCAGCGCTTGGCTCTGCCCCAGTACTAACCAAATAGTGCTGTGGAAGTCTACCCAGATAATCAGCAGTAGTATCTGGGTATGTGCCACTTAATATACAAGGTGCACTCAGTAGGCTCTATTTAACCATTTAGGAATCAGCTCATACCTGGTTAATCAGTACAGAATACTGACTCCAACACTGGCCCCAAAATAAAATTTTTAAAAATTCCCATAAATACAGGAAATTAAACAAACAAAAATACAGTAGCTACCTTACTACAGAGCTTCATGAATAAAGGAATTTGTTTAAACCATAATATTAATTATTGCTTTAGAAATAAAATACAGTACAAGTTTTTGGATTTTCTAAGACATATATGCTTTAAAACTTTCCAAAAACCAACAGACTGAGCACAATTCAAGAAATTACCCAGTGTGTCCCTTTTTTTAAAGGATTTAAAAAAATGTTTCTTATGTTCTTATGAATAAGAACATAAGAATAGGCTTACTGGTTCAGACCAATGGTCCATCAAGCCCAGTAGCCCTTTCTCACTGTGGCCAATTCAGGTCACTAGTACTTGGCCAAAACCCAAGGTGTAGCAATATTCCATGCTACCGATACAGGGCAAGCAGTGGCTTCCATGTCTTTCTCAATAACAGACTATGGACTTTTCCTCCAGGAACTTGTCCATACCTATCTGCTCTTACCATATCCTCTGGCAAATGTGGTTGTGTAACAACCAATTATGGTGAATTTAGGAAACACCTAAAAACATACCTGTTCTTGAAATACTTAGATAACGAACCAGAACATCAGCCCCCTTTATAATACCACAACATACCCAAATCATTAAATTATAAACCCCAACCCAATCACCAACCATGAACACTATATTCAATTTAAGGAACATTTCTAATCATGTGTAAGCAGCACGGCACACAAACTGCTGTTAATATTTATTAATGTTGGAACTACCAGATGTACAATGCTATACCCTTTAAATCCGCTGTATGTACAGTCTCTCTTTATTGTAACTACAGTTTATCTATATTGTAACTACAGTTTCTCTATATTGTAAACCACTTCTCTTTATTGTAAACCGCCTAGAAGTCGCAAGATAGTTGGCGGTATATAAAAATAAAGTTATTATTATTATTATTATTATTATTGTGTAACTACAAAAAGGCAGTATACAAGTCCCTATATCTTATCCCTTAACAGGGTAACAAGGATCTGGGTTTCCTATCCCATTTTATGTAAAAGTTTTGAAGTACTAATGCAGCAGAGCCATGGACACTATGGGGTCCTTTTATTAAGGTGCGCTAAAGATTATAACAAATTTCAAGATGTGTGGAGGCCATTAATAAAATATTGTAAAGATTAAAAATTATTCTTCCCTGAATAAAAATTTTAAGACATTAAGGGGGGGATGGGGGGAGGGAATTTTGTTTTGATTATTAATAAAATAAATCATTTTCATAATTGAATAAGGGAGGGGATATTATTTTATAATATGAGGACCAATTGTAAGATTTCAAGTGTATTTGAAAGTTAAATTGATAAATGTAATTATTGTACTTGTTTTAAAGATTCTAAATGAATAAAGATTAAAAAAAAAAAAAAAGTGCGCTAAAGATTAGCGCGCGCTAAATGCTAAGCTGCCCATGGGATATAATAGATGCCTTAGCATTTAGCGCGCGCTAATCTTTAGCACACCTTAATAAAATGACCCCTATGACTTTCTTATTATGAAATATTTATATATCATTTGTTCAGCTTATTAAAATACTCAAATCACCTTTTGATTTTTACATCAAAGCAGCTAACAAAGGGGCCCTTTTACTAAAAGGCATAAAAAATTGCCTGTGTTAGCCCTAACATGAGACATTCCCACATAGTAGGCCACTTTCTGCCCAAGTACATTGGATGATAGTTCCAGTTTTCCAATAACAGCCAGATGGGAATATTTCCATTAATGCATGGCAATTAGCATCTCGGCCTTTTACCTACACCTATTTTCTTGGCAGTAAGGGCTCGCGTGCTAACTGTACACTAATCGCTTATGATGTGGCAATGCCCACATGCTAACAGATTAGCTCTGACTATATTTAATCTCTGCTCCCCTCCAAACACCCCCAGCCCTAAAAAATAATTTTTTTAGCCCGTGAAATGCACTTGTAGATCCCAGAATTATCGTGGATGCCTGAGCGTACGTACCCCTTGGTAGGTCATTTTAGTTCACAGTAAGCACGCATTAGTGATTACCACAGCTTAGTAAAAGGACCCCAAAATATATTTACTTATAAGTACACAGCACTGTAAGCTACTCTTTGAGATCACAATATTAGTGGTACCTTGGTTTGCAAGCATATTTCGTTCCAGAAGCATGCTTACAATCCAAAATGCTTGTATATCAAAGCAACTTTCCTCATAGGACATAATGGCAACTCAGATGATTCGTTTACTGACTCAACACCGGTAGGTACATCTCTCCGACTCGACCCCCAACCCGAGCCGACCCCCAAGCCGACCTGACACTGGCGCTGCTCCCTCCCTTCGCGATCACCTCCTCCCTACCACTAACCGGCCCTGTCCTTACCAGTGTGCCGCTGGTGTTGAAAGTGCCTGCTGCTGGCTCTCTGCTGGGCTGCTGCTGGGCCTTGAGCACCTGCTAATGCTCAAGGCCTTCTGGCTCTCACCCTGTCCAAGATTGTACAGAACAGTTTATTTCCGACTGGCATTTTTATCCATGTATCTTTACCATAGGACTTTATAGGGCCCCCTGAAGAAGACATTCTGTCGAAACACGGACCGTGTTGGGTCCAGGGTCCAAAGCTTTTCAGCGGACTGCGTCCTAGAGGTTTTTATATGGTTTGCCAAGTTTTAATATTATTATAATATTAATAAAGTCCATCTCAGGAACATCATTTCTCCACATTGTTTTTGTTTCTTCATGTTAGCATTTAGCGCATGCTAAAACGGCTAGCGAACATTAGTAAAAGGACCCCTATATTGGATAGTATGTTAGTATTGTTGCAACACCCGAGGACTAATTATATTTTTATTATTTTTCTCACTTATATATTATATTGTATTAATATTGTTTTTTATGTTATTTTGTTGTAACGCTTTTCTCAAACTTTCAATAAAAATCTTTTTGAAAAATTAAAAAAATCCAACCCAAAACCAAATAGCCAGTACTAAGTGTGGGAGTGTTAGAGGTACTTGAAAAGTGCAATTGAGGAACCACTGGACATTCTGTTACTTCAGGCACACATAATTAGGGAGGGGGACAGATACCTAGATATGATAATCCTATAAGACCAGTTTTCCTGTAGGAAAATTGGTTATCATATTTCAACCATAATGACAGATTGGCTAGTCAAAATAAAGAGGAAAGAAAAGTAATTCCATTTTTGGGGGGTGAGATCTAAGGAAAGAATAGTGAACTCTTAGAGAGGCATAATCGAAAGGGATGTCTAAGTCCGTTTACGTCCATCTTGCAAGTCGTCCAAAGTTAAAAAGAGCCTAAGACACATTTTCGAAAGATACGTCCAACTTTTTTGTACTTTTGAAAATCGTCTAATTATACATCCTGCCGATCTGATCGTCCAAGTCACTAAATCGTCTATCTTTATACCACATTTCCGTCCAAGTCCAAAACACCTAGAACAAGCCCTGTTGGACGTGGGAGGAGTCTGCAAAGTGATGGACTGCACACCCAGACATGTCACCTAAATAGTGGAGTACCTTACAGGGCACTGCTGTGAACTTCACAAAAAGGGTGCCATGGCGTCTCCTCACTACAGCTCCCTTATAGGTGACGGTGAGCCCCGCAAACCACCTCCAGAATCCCCTAGACCCACTTATCTACCACCCCAATAGCCCTTATGGTTGCAGGAGCCACTTATATGCCAGTACAAAAGGGTTTTGGGTGTGTATAGGGGAGTGCACATGTTTAAGTATCAATGCAGTGATTACAGGGGCTTATGGGCATGGGTCCTCCTCTCTATGGGTCCCTAACCCACCCACAAGACGACTTAAGCTGCCTCTGGGCTGGATGACTAGGCTTTCCTATGCCAGGCGATGATGGTCTGGAGGCTGAAATTTAAAGTTGTGAATAAAATTTTTATGGGAGTGGGGTTGGTGATCACTGGGGTAGTGTGTGGGGGTCTGTGTTATGTGTTTTCAGTGCTTACCTGGTGAGTTTAGGTGGGTTTTTGTGACTTAGACCATGTTTTACATGGTGTAAGTCACAACGTCCAAGTTCCGTCTAGGCTCTGTTGTTAAACTTTTGGTTTTACATGCTGTACAACTAAGTCTAAGCCTGCCCACGTCCCGCCCAACTCCCACCCTTGACATGCTTCCCGAAACGCCCCGTTTAGCTTTGGCCATTGAGCGGCACTATGAAGGCCTAGGTCGTTTTTAAATGCGTCCAAAACCCAGTTTTATTATCGGCGCTTGGACATTTTTGAAAAATGTTCGTCCAAGTGCCGACTTAGGCCAGTTTTGGGACGTTTTTCTCTTTCGATTATGAGCCCCACAGTCTTTTGTTCTGCAAGCCAACCTGATTTCCAGGACAGAAATATCTTAAGTACCCATAAGAGCAGTGTTCTGTAGCAACAATTCCTGTCTATTCACTGATGACAACCTATGTACAGTACAGCTTTGGCATTACTGATCAGTTGGCACAGTATTTTGTTTAATGAAATGTGGGATATTTCTTTGGGCTGATGTGGATATGGCTACAGTCTTTTAACCCCAAGGAGTATCTAACACCGAATATGCACATTTTATCTTTAAAGGACAAAGAGGCCAATCCATTTAAGTTTCGATGTTGATGGCCTGGATCCCAGTGTGACACCAGCTACAGGTACACCTGTTCCTGGAGGACTGACGTACAGAGAAGGCATGTATATCACAGAAGAGCTTCATAAAACAGGTAAATTGTCACCATACTTTATTTTACATTGTACAAAATCCTAAAAGCTTCTAGCAATATTTTATATATTATAACCATAAAAGCAATTTCCGAAACTTGTCATGGTTTTGATTCTAAAGGAAAACTCAGAATACTGTCGATCCCTATGGCATAGTCCTTCCAAAAAGGATCCTAGCAACTTCAGAATAAAAGCACTTTAGCAGTGGTGCAGATGGAATTCGTTATTTTCCCCATAAATAATGGACCATATGAAAAGATATCTCAGCATGTTCTAGAAAACCTTATTAAATAATGATACAATGTGGTGAAAACAAGACATTCTGACACACACAAAATCTTTAATGCACACACATTTACACATTTCCAGCTGGATTGAATGACATTTTGCCACATTTCTAAGAACTGAATCACATAGCAGATTTCAAGGTTAGGTACAAAATACATTTTAATAATCAAATTAGAGCTGGAGAAATTGAGGCATAAGGACATACGTATGGATTTACCAGATGACAACTGATTCATCACTAGGGGTGTGCAGTGCAAAAACTTTTTTTCGAATGACATTTATGTTGTTTTTTTAATGTTCATCATAGGAGCTATATCGTGGTAGTGCGCCTTCTTTTGAAGAGTCTTTAAGTGGTGCATGAACCCTCCCACCCCAAATTCAGGTTTATTCCAGATGTTGTAAGGCAGAAAAAGACACAAAACAACATAGGAAGTATTATTTCCCATACTTCATACAAATGAACATACCTGCTGAGCGACAAGGAATTAGGTCAGAGCCAAGCACCAATGTTGTGCACTAGATTTCAGTAAAACTTTTCCTGCTATTTATCTCAAAAGGTTCATAAATAAATAGCTTATTATTTATTTTTAGCATTTATATACTACTTATAGTTGAAGTAGTTTACATTCAGCTACTCAAGCAATTTTCCCTATCTGTCCTGGTGGGCTTACGCTTTGTCTAATGTAGCTTGGGCAATGAGGGATTAAGTGACTTGCCCAGGGTCACAAGGAGAAGCATGGGATTTGAATCCACAACCTCAGGGTGCTGAGGCTGTAGCTCTAATCACTGCTGGTTTTAAGAAAGGTTTGGACAAGTTCCTGGAGGAAAAGTCCATAGTCTGTTATTGAGAAAGATATGGGGGAAGTCACTGCTTGCCCTGGATTGGTAGTATGGAATATTGCTACACCTTGGGTTTTGGCCAGGTACTAGTGACCTGGATTGACCATTGTGAGAACAGGCTACTGGGCTTAATGGACCATTGGTCTGACCCAGTAAGGCTATTCTTATGTTCCCCATAGGAAGTAATGGAAACTCAGACGATTCATTCCACAACCCCAAAACTTTAATACAAAATATGCTGTGAGTGCTTGAGCTATGGGTAAATTGAGTGTGACATTTCTATTTATGTTCAACTGCGCTCGGTGTAAGATACATGGATGTAGTGTGTGTTTTAACTGTGGGTTCAGATAATGTGACGTGCGTATACGCTCTTGTACTGCATGACAACGCTCATTTATCAAGTTAAAATTTAATAAAATATTTTGTTCATCTTGCAAAACACTCGCAAACCACGTTACTCGCCATCTGTAATACCGGATGAATTACTGTTAGAATGCGGAATTCAATTTGAAATGTTACTGGCAGCCACTGCAGTTGTTTCAGCAGAAGTCGCACACACTCAAATCTGGAGATTCCCATTATCTTTTTAACACCTGAAAAGCTACCCCCAACAGTAATGGATTACAAGACTCCAATTTACAAATTGCCAGATTCTGAATAACTGTCTTAAAATCACACAATTGGTTTAACAATACCCTCATTTGGAAAAACAAGGATTGCCCCATCAACAGAATATGAGGCTGCGTTTTAACTCACTACCTATAGTTTTAGTGGAAAATTTGGCTAATAGGTTTGCACCTGAAAATCCATCTAATTCTAGCTGAACAAAACTTGCCTGGTTAGGTTTAGGACAACTATGAGGGGTGTTCAATAATTTATCTATCTCAGTAGGAAAAAAAAGAGTTTTCAAAAACATTTTTGTTTTATTTTTCAATATACCGGTAGTCACCTGATAGCTCCATATGATCCATCCACTTTTCCTGCAATGACTTTAACCCCTTTGAAAAGAATTCTTGGAATTCTTCTCTTTGACCTTCAAACCAGGATGTCACAGCTTCCTTGGCATCTTCCATCACTTGAAAATTGCTGTCCACGGAGAGATTTCTTCAAAACTCAGAACAGGAAATAATCTGAGGGAGCCTGGTCAGGACAGTAGGGTGGATGGTTCAGCTGCTGAAACTCACATTCTCAGATGGCAACCTGTGATTATTGTGACATGTGCACTGGTGCAGTATCGTGAAGAAGCAGCACAACTGCTTGAGTTTTCCTCATATTTTCTCCTCGATTGACTCCTGCAGAGCGATCATTGTGTTGGTATGACTCTTCCTAGTTATAGTTGTCTTGTGTGGTATGAACTCCAGAAGCAAATAAGTACATAAGTACATAAGTAGTCGCCTCCGCCGGGGCAGACCAGAGGTCCATCCAGCCCAGCGGTCCGCTCACGCGGCGGCCCATCAGGCATATTGCCTGGTCAGCGGTCCCTGACTAATTTTATTGCCTACCTCTACAGTTATCTCTAAACCTTCCACTGCTCTTATCTGTACCCCTCAATCCCTTTGTCTTCCAGGAACCTATCCAGGTCATCCTTGAAACCCTGTACTGTGCTATTTCTTATCACGGCCTCCGGAAGGGTGTTCCATGTGTCCACCACCCTCTGTGTGAAAAAGTAATTCCTTGCGTTTGTTTTAAACCTGTCCCCCTTCAATTTCATCGAGTGACCCCTTGTTCTTGTGGTTTCTTTCAAATTGAAAAATCTGTCTTTGTCAACCTTTTCGATGCCCCTCAGGATCTTGAAGGTCTCTATCATATCTCCTCTGAGTCTCCGCTTTTCCAGGGAGAACAGCCCCAGCTTCTTCAGTCTGTCAGTGTATGTAAGGTTTTCCATACCCTTAATCAGTTTAGTTGCTCTTCTCTGGACTCCCTCAAGCATTGCCATGTCCTTTTTGAGGTACGGTGACCAGTACTGTACACAGTATTCCAGATGCGGGCGCACCATAGCCCGGTACAGTGGCAGGATGACTTCCTTCGTTCTGGTCGAGATACCCTTCTTAATGATACCTAACATTTGGTTTGCTTTCCTCGAGGCTGTGGCGCATTGTGCCGACGCCTTCAATGTCGTGTCTACCATCACTCCCAAGTCTCTTTCCAGATTACTGACCCCTAGCATTGTCCTTCATCATCCCAGAAGACAGTTGCCATGATTTTGCCAGCAGATTTTTCTATCTTGAACATTTTTGGGATGGAGGATGACTTGTGCTTCCGCTGCATTGACTCCATTTTGGACTCAGGATATCTGTGATAGACCCAAGTCTCATCTCCAGTCAGCAAATGAAAAAATATCACTTGGTCTTCATGACAGCACTGGAGGAGCCTCGTGGCACTAACCTTGGACATGCCCAACTTTTCATGAATTATTTTCCAAACTGTACCTGAGAGATGCCCTTTCTTCAGCTATTTGAGAAACCTTAATTCATCTGTCTGACAAAATTAAATCCTTGACTTTCTTACACATTTCTGTGGAAGTTGCTTCCACAGGCTGTCCAGTGTGAAGGTCATCTTCAATGAACTCTCTACTCCATTTAAACTGCTTGCTCCAAAATTTTACTTTGTAGGATGATGGGGCAGACTCACCATAAACTGCAGTCATGGATCTCTTTTGGCTTTTTCCCTTCTTTTTGTGAAAACTTTTATCAGTGAATGGTGCTCCATTTCTAGCAGTTTCCTACTTTATTTGCATGAAGACTCTCCCAACATCCTGTCTCTTGGAATGTTAGACTTGCACCGAGCTGCAACTGTGCATGAGTAACCTTGAGACATGTCACAACATGCACAGACTTGTTTCAACACGCTGCTTTCGTTCATACTCAGTTAGATGAATTATTGAATGCCCCTCATAGTTGGGTGCCTGGAGGTGCCTGGGTGGTTACATTTAGCCATTGAACTAAAGTCAGTCAGTAAAAATTTATAAAAATTGAACTCAAAATGATTTGGACTCTCAGTTTTTTGCTAAAAGTGCAGGGGCCCTCAGGAAAAATGCCTTAAAGCACCTATATTAAAAATTCAAAAAGATTTGCTTCAATAGGGCTTCCATCCAGTGATCTTCAGGATCCTTAAGAGGTGCTCCAGCTTCAACTGGAATTGTCATCTTCATCACTGCAGATGCTAAATCATTCCATCTTTGGGAGACAGAACCTAGCCTTTCCTGCCAACAATAGGTATAGTCTTGAAATTGATTTCGTTATCTGTAATCCAGCATCTGATGTCTGCTACTCTGCTTTTGCCTTCTCACTGATTGCCGTTTGATAACTCAATGTGGTAGGGAAGTCATGTTATTTTCAGCTCAGGCTAATTTGGCAATTGAGCCCTTTTCTTTTTAAAAAAAAAAAAATCTTTATTCATTTTAAAGCCAAAAATAAGTGCAACATATTATACAGACATTTTACATTTTAACAACACTTAAATTCAATCAAAATCATATTCTATGACAAATACATACAACATCCCCCTTTCTAAATATCCAAAAATTGCACTCAAATTAAAATTATCTTCCCACCCCCCATCCTGGACGTGTATGATCAAAGGGCAAAATCAACAGTCATTCCTTATAGAATTTTGTCAATGGCTCCCAAATATCCATAAACTTTCTATAATGTCCCTGCTGTATAGCAATCATACATTCCATTTAAAATGTGTGGCATAGACATTCCCACCAGAAAGTATAATTTAACCGATCCCAACTTTTCCAGTTTCTCATAAGTTGTATGGCAATCCCTGTCATAATAATTGAGAAGTTTATTATTCTGGGAAGATATTTGGCTTTTAGCCCTCATTAACGTACCAATAGCACAGTATCGTATGACACTGCCACTGGATTTTCCAACATTTTATTCACTTGACCCCAAATGGATCTCCAAAACCCAAGTATCAAGGGACATTAGTACAGTAAATGATCCAAAGTCCCTACCTCAAGATGACAGTGCCAGCATCTATTAGATTTGGAACTATGTTATTTTCAGCTCAGTACAATTTGTTCATGCTTTTGTCATCAGTAGATTAGACTACTGTAATTCAATGTATGTGGGTCTCCAAAACGTTGAGTTGAAAAGGCTATTGCTAAGTCATAATACTGCTGCCCATATAATTACTTAAGTTTAAATCATGTTTATTAAATCAAAGAGAAAAGAAATGATAATATAACACCATTATTGAAAGACCTACATTGGGTGCTTATTTTGTCAGAGCATTTAACCCTTTGTGCCTGGTTTTTAAAGTGTTTCGCTTTCAGTCACCACAATATCTGTGATAAACTCACGGTACAAAAACACAACTGTGTTGCAAAATGTGAAACTGTCATCTACCAGAAACAGCTTTTTCTTATGCTGGGCCTTCATTATGGAACACCTTACCTTCAACTATTTCAGAACGGACTGCTTACTCAGAATTTCATAAAGCTTTGAAGACATGGTTATTTCTACTTTTTCTAATGTCTGATTGATGTAATCTTTTCCTTTTTCCTCAATTTTGTTTTATATTTACCCCCTCTTCTACAAAACTGCACTAGCAGTTTCTAGTGCGGGGAGCTGCGCTGAATGTCCTGCGCTGCTCCCGCCACTCATAGGAACTCTATGAGCTGTGGGTGCAGTGTGGGCCATTCAGCGTGATTCCCCACGCTAGAAACTGCTAGCACGGTGTCATAGAAGAGGGGGTAAGTCCAAGTTTATTTTGTCTTACTGCATTCATAACAGTTTTTATTGTAAACTGTTTCTAAACTTTTTCTGTACTAAGCGGTATATAAAGTCGTCATCTAATCTAATCAGGATTTCTTAATCGCAATTATCTAGTACAAGTTCAAGGCAATTTACAAGATAAGAGGCACATGCAGCATCATGGGGAAAAGGTTACACCATGTCGTAGAGGAAGGTTACACTGTTACAAGAGGGGAAATAGTTACATCACGTTGTGCTGGACTGTTACATTGTCATGGAGAGAGGGTAGAGTTAATGAGTTGAAAGGAATTTATCAAATCAAGTCCTATTCCCTTACTTACTTGTGTGGACTGGTCTGGAGGGACAATGAGGAATAGTTGGAGCAGCAAGTTGAGAACCAGGGAAGTCAGGGTTCAAAAATTGTCACTCCTTGTGATATTGGGGAAAGTCACTTAATCCTTAATCAGATTACAAGCCCTCTAGGGCCTGAAATAGCTACTGTTCCTGCATATGACGTGCCTTGAGCTACAATTGAAAAAGGCATGAGCTAAATCCAATAACAGCACAGAGAGGGTCAAAGTACACTACAAATAATTGAACATACCCCCCTCCCACCAAGGGGGATATCTGTCGTTTCTATTTTAATTGGTGTGGTAATTGACCATACTGGTTTTCAGCCAATCCAAAAAAACTAAACAAATAAACCCCAACATAAATTAAACAATTTAAGAGTGTGGTGCTGAACTCTTGGGATACCTAGCGACACTTAATTTGAGGCTCCCATCTCACCTAAGGATGCCTATCTCAAAAAGTGGGCATGGTTAGGGGAGAATAGGTGTGGTTGACTTGATGTTGTTAGGCATCCAACGTAAGCGCTGTCAAATTAGGCAAGTGAAAAGCTTGATTCTCTTTGGCACCTAATGATTGATTGAAAACTGCGCTGCTAGGCACAATTTATAGACTCTGGACCCAAGGGCCTAAACAAATTGGGACTGATCTTTATTGACTCAACACAAGCCATGTTTTGGCACACAGCACCTGCATCGGGGTCATCCAACCAGATAAAACAATACTGTTGAGTCAAACAGTGCTTTACATAGAGTTTTAATATATTTCCCTTTTGCTATGTATGTAAACATTCTGCTTGTGTATAAATTTTCTAGAACACAGTAGAGGCATTCCTGGAATTGGCTGCAGGGGGAGTGGCTTGGCTTAGCTTTTCTATGCATACCTTATAAAATGTATCAATAACATTGGTAACCTAAAGCGTCTTATTTCCTTCAGTGGTTTATAGACTTCCTTACTAAAAGAACATATTTAGTTAAAATGAACGGGTTATTTTCAAGTAAGCACCCTGCATGCCATGGTGTCCCCACAGGGCTCACCACTCTCCCCAATTCTTTTTAATCTGCTGTTTTCCTTGGGATTTGAATTAGAAAAGACTGGTTTTCATGTATTTATGTATGTTGATGACATCAGTGTTCATTCCAGGCTCCCACTATATTTCTGATATTTTAGTTAGCGTCAAAACATGCGCTAACATTATTACTTCTTGGATGGCTGTTAATCACTCAAACTGAATAGTGAGAAGGCCACTTTTTTATGGTTAGATCAAACGTGGACAATTCTCATGTTATTTATTATAAGGTAATCATATCTTATAGTTTGGAATGTTCTTTGAAAATTCTTGGCAT
Source organism: Geotrypetes seraphini (assembly GCF_902459505.1). NCBI lineage: Eukaryota > Metazoa > Chordata > Amphibia > Gymnophiona > Dermophiidae > Geotrypetes > Geotrypetes seraphini. The sequence goes on along the minus strand of NC_047086.1, from coordinate 241,239,243 downwards.
AGTTTTAGATCAGCATTTAACTATGGAAGTGCAGAATAGCTTCCTTATGAAAAGCATTATTTCTATTAATGCATAAACTTTGTCAAATCCAAAAATATGTAACTTGGGACAAATTTAGGATGGTGGTCCAGACTCTGATTCTTTCAAAGATGGATTACTGTAATGTGGTTTATCTGGGATATTCCAAGGCCCTATTATGACAATTGCAAACTATACAAAATATGGCAAGCTGGTTGATTAAGTTCTCTCATGAAATTTGATAGAATTAACCCTCATTATGTTCAAGTACATTGGTTACTTGTTGAGGCCAGGATCTTTTTTAAACTGAGTGGCATAATGTTTGAAGATTTTCATAGAATAGCCCCAGCATATATGTTTCCACTAATTATAAATTTTCACTCTTAATTATAAAACTCATACGTAAGAATTGCCATACTGGGACAGACTGAAGGTCCATCAAGCCTAGTATCCTGTTTCCAACAGTAACCCAGGTTCCAAGTACCTAGCTAGATCCTAAGTAGCAAAACCTTTTGAAATTTTCTTTTCCACCCTGTAAGGGGCCTTAAGTTGAAAAAAAAAAGTAGCTTTCTACTCATTATTTTCATACCAGGCAGCTAAATGTATAATCGACCTGGTAAATAAATACTTTCACAAAAGATAACATACAGCTATTTTATTCAGAAAGTATGTTACATCTAATCAATTATAATTTGTTTTGATTGCTGTAAATTTGAGTTATTTTGTTTGATGTATGTAATTATTAACTCAGCTGTAATTCCCAGTCATACGTTGGCTTCTTAATCTTATAATCTGTTTTGAACCATTGTAAGCCATTAGCATGAGTAATGTAATGTAATATCAATTAATAGATTTTGGACCATCAGAATCTGGCCAGTTACCAAGGTACTCTTCCAGGTAAAAAGTTGCCATCCAGTTCCTCATTATTCATAGGAACCTATGACTCTTGAAGATAAAGTTATATTTGTTGAATTTATAAGATTCATATTGTTTGTACATAAAAAAATAGATCAATGAGGAACTATAAGGCCACATTTTACTTGGAAGAATATCTAGATAACTGGCTAGATTCTGATGGTCAAAACTTTTATCTAAAATAAAGTCTTGACATTTATTAATTCATATAGGCCTCCTTTTATAAAGCCATGCTAGGGATTTTTATCGCCGCATGCTGTGGTATAAGCTCCGACGCTCATAGAAATTCTATGAGCATCAAAGCTTTAACCACAGTGGCCAGCGATTAAAAAAAAAACAACCCTAAGGTGACTTTATAAAAGAGGGTCATAATTTGAGGAAGTAGTTTTGGAGTACTTTATAAAGTGAACACAAACGTATGTAAAACAATTTGGGAAATTGGTGTGTATGAAATAGTGGGTGTAAAAATGCATGGATACTTTCTGTGGGATAACTTTTAAAGAAAAAATACGTAACAGGTATAACTTTTAAGGGTATTTTTTTTTTTTTTTATAAATTAGGTGGCCTGTTATAAATTACCTTCTATATTTCTTTTGATTTGGTCTAAAACATGTCACTACCCTTTCTAGGCATGCTTTCTGCAGTTGACATGATGGAAGTCAATCCTTGTCGTGGAAAAACAGAAGACGAAGCTGCCCTAACAGTTAACACTGCTATTGCCATGACCTTATCCAGTTTTGGAAATGCAAGAGAAGGCGTTCACAGTTCTAATTATACCATACCGAATCCTAAATAATCATTTCACTATGGATATATACCAGTAAATTGAGGAATTTGCACAGTGCAAACATTATCTGCTGAATGTTTCAATGTATGTTGACACACAGTTTTGGTTATGATTGGATCTCTATATATATTTTCATTTTAGGTATATGTGTTTTTCTTTTTGACCAAGAAAAAACAGCTGCAGGCAGTTTCAATAAACAAGTCCAAGTGAGAAGATATAAAATGTGCAACTATTATTGAAAGAACACTTTATGGAACCCAGCTACTACAGGAAAAATGCTCATTACCTACAACCTCATTTATCTCGTATGTAGTTTGAACTTGAGCAAACAATAAAACATGGTGAGAGATACAGACTTCTGTACCCACCTAAAAGCAGAACCCCCCCCCCCCCAAACCATACAAAACAGTCTTATATTCCACATATGCTGAAAAGGTCAGTGTGGATTACAATTAATATCATCTGAACATTCAACAGAGAATATACAATAAAAAATAAATGATATAATTAACCAAGAAATTTTGTAAAAAGGTATGCCTTTAAATCTTATCCTCCTGTTTTGAAAAACATTAATCTGTCACATCCCTAAGGGAATTCAATTTCAAATATGAGTAACCTGATACAACAATAAGGAAAAATATGTCCTTCTAGATAAGAATTTTGGATTAGGAGTTGTAAAGGTATACAAATTACAGGCATATCTGCAAAATATATTGTTGCAAAAAAAAAAAAAATAGAATTACACTTACAGAATGACAAGGAATCAAATTTGTCCCTGTCCTCGTGGGATCTATCTCCACCCCGTCCCTGAAAGTTCTGTCCCTGTCCCTACCCCCTCCATGCAAGCTCTGTTCTCATCTGTACAAGCCTTGAACACTTATGATTTTAAAATATTTGAGGCTTGTGCAGATAAGGACAGACCTTGGGATGAGGCAGGGACAGGGATAGGATTTGTGGGGATGGTGATAGATCCCGCAGGCATGGGAACAAATTTGTTCCCGTGTCATTCTCTAGGTACCAACCCATACGTGCCCTTATAGACCAAAATAACTACCTTAAATTCTAGACATCTCTGTAAGAATAATGAACTGAAAAAAAAATCAGTCTTGCAGGAACATTTTGTATAGTTTGCAAAACAAACTACACGCACCAACATAATACAGATTACAATAATCAAGATGGGAAATATGTAAGTTCTGAATTATCAATTGGAAAGATGATCCACTTAATCATCTAATTCTGTGCAATCTCCTCATTAAAAGGAATATTTCCATAACCAAAAATGAAATTTGTGCTTCTGGTGTCAAAAAGTTACTTATAAAAATGCCCAAAATCTTTAATTGGGAATCAAATTTAAACTGTAAACTACCAAATTGCAAAATGGAATCATTCCAAATCTGGTCAGTCTGACCAATCATCAAAAATCTAGTTTTTTACTTTAAATTTAAGAAAATGATGACTTATCCATGTCTCAAGATGATCTATACAATTTGTATTGCAAACTGAAGTCTCAGCAGGAGTAGATTGCATTGGGACCAAAATAGTAATATCATCTATTATGTGACTATGGTACATTATAACTCTCGACTGTTAAGTAATATCCCTTAAGGAATGTTTTAAGATGTTAAAAACATAATGGGGCACAGGGGAGAACCTTGAGGCACTTTCCATGAAGTAGAAAGAGTTCTGAAATTTCACTGTATACAATCTGTGACATAAAAAGCCCTCAAACCATCACAGCACATCTACTATTCCAAGGAATCCTAATTTTTCCCTTCCCCCCCTTTTACATAAGCGTAGCACAGTTTTTAGCGCCAGCCGCAGCGGTAACAGCTCCAACCCTCATAGAATTCCTATGAGCATAGGAGCTGTTACTACCACAGTCGGCGCTAAAAAACACGTTATGCTTTTGTAAAAGGGGGGGGATAGAGAGCAAAAGATGGTGAATGACAATCAAATGCCGAAGAAAGGTCAAACTATAATAAAGCAGCTTTCTGACCCTCCCCAGTATAGCTGAAATTACTGCCAGTGCGAAAACCAGATTATGAAAAGTGTAAAATATTAAATTTATCTACCATGTTTTTCACTCTAAGACGCACCTAGCTATAAAGGAGGAAAAGCCAAGAAAAGAAAAATTCTGAACCAAATGGAGTACCCTGTCCTCCTTCTATTGGTCTAGTGGTAAACCGGGACAGGGCACAGGGCAGGTCTAGTGGCAAGCTGGGACAGGGCGGGCAGGCAGGCAGGCAGGCAGGCAGGCAGGGCCCCCCCCTCCCCCTCCCCCCAATACCTTTTTTTAATACTGGCAGATACCTCCTGTCCTGTTGTCTTCCAGCAGCAGCAGAGCGGCACAGAAGGCAGGCGTGAGCTTTTTGCACACCTGCCTGGTCCCACGCCGCTCACTGAATGGCTGCCGTCAGTTCTCATGGGACTTGCGAGAACTGACGGCAGCCATTCAGTGAGCGGCGCGGGACCAGGCAGGCGTGCAAAAAAGCTCACACCTGCCTTGTGCGCCAATCTGACACTGCTGGAAGACATCAGGACAGGAGGCAGCCGCCGGGATTAAAAAAGGTACGCCAAGGGGGGGGGTGGCTGTATTCGCTCCATAAGATGCACCCTTATTTCCACCCCCTTTTTTGTGGAAAAAAAGTTTGTCTTATGGAGCAAAAAACCTGGTAAATAAGATTCTAGCTGCATAGTAACTAAATCTTCTACTAAATTTCATTAAAAGTGGAATTGATGCGACTGGTCTATAGTTAGAAACCTCCTGATGTCTCATTGAAGAATGTTCTACTATAGGCATAAAATTTTTCCAAAATTATTGGAAAATGTACCCCGTTGTAACTGAACACTTATCCCATATTTAAATCTATCTATCTATCTATATAAAATCGTGTGTGTCTGTATGTATGTTTCATAATATCTCTGAAACTCATGGACAGATTTCAATCAAAAATGGTATACATATTGCTTACTCTCTGGGAAAAAATACTGTGGGGGTGGGAAAGAGGTGACGTGTTTTATAGAGAAATTTTAGATATATAGATAGAGCTGCTTTGACCGATTGGGTGAAGCTTCAGGAATGATATCACACAGTTATTTAACAGTATATAAGGAAGTGCAGCTGTGGTGTGGTGAAGCCTAAACAGAAAGTAAAAAATGAAAAGTTGTATGATGTTAATCCTCAAGTGAATGTAAACCAAAATCCAAGGGAATTTGAAACTAAACATAATTGTCAAATAGTTCCCGTTTTACCAGGCGTAATCACTGAATACAAGTCTAACGCAGCCCTTGATAAAGCTGAAGACATAACAGGGGCCACTGTTGGGCTTGTTTGTGAATAAGAGATAAAGAATACAGCAGGACTTTGCTTTTTTTCCAACCATTATGGTTGTAAGCTGTGAATGATATGGGATTGTAACTATGAATGTACTTAAAGTTACATTTTTGCAATTTTTTTTGAAGACTACAATAGAGTGGTATACTTGACTGGAGAAGCTTCATAAAAAATGTATTCAGTCTCATGAAGTTGGGATTGTTGGAGCAAGATATCTGAGGTCTTTTTCTCTACGATTTGTAACTAGTGCAGTTTCTATTGAAATAATTGCTAATGTGCTTAGCCTGTTTTCTGATTATATAGAGTAATATATATGTTTTCTGGTTATACAGAGTAATTTTTTAAGGCTTTGCTAGTACGATTTTTATAGTTTATTCCTTTTTATAACTTCAGCATAATAATAAAATTCATCCAGATAAATGTGAATCACACTTACATAGTAACATAATAGATGACAGCAGATAAAGACCTGCATGGTCCATCCAGTCTCCCCCAACCAGATAAACTCATAGCATATGGTACAATGCAGTATGTATACTTGATCTGTCCTTCCCATTTTCAAGACTTGAGCATTTTATAAGCTGGGATTTTCCACAGATTGGTCTCACTGAACAAATCATTTTATAATCAATCAATCTACACCCGGTTGTAAACCTAAATTAGCCAATGAGATCTCTTTCAAAATTTACCTATTTTGTGGCTAGTGATTTTTTGTTCCCAAAATACAGGATTCTACATTTTTCTTTTTGCTTTGAACAGCTTCCAAACCTTTTCCCAGAGCATTTTATGACATGTCAGCATTTTCCCACTCCCTGCTTACATATCTTTTCACAGAATTTTGTATCGCCCACAAACAAGTGAAGTGGAGAAACAGCCTAATGCAGGGGTAGGCAATTCTGGTCCTTGAGAGCTGGAGCCCGGTCAGGTTTTCAGGATATCCACAATAAATATGCATGAGACAGATTTGCATCTCAAGGAGGCAGTACATACAAATCCATCTCCATCCAGAAAACTTGACCTGGTTCTGGCTCTCGAGGACTGGAATTGCCTACCCCTGGCCTAATGGTTTGAGAAGAGAGCTCAGATCACAGGCAAGGCACTGCATTCTTTCTTGTGTCAGGTAGAGAATGACAGAGACAAATTTTCCCCCCCCTGCAGGAACTCATTTTCCTGTCCCGCCCCAAGTTCTTTTCCTGTCCCTGACCCATTCCTGCAAGCTCTGTCTTCATCTGCACAAGCCTCAAACACTTTAAAATCATAAGAGTTTGAGGCTTGTGTGGCCAAGGCAGAGCTTACAGGAAAGGGACAGGGAAATTGAGTTCCTGCGTGGACAGGGACATATTTCTCCCCATATCATTCTCTAGTTTCAGGTACAAACTTAAATTGTAAGCCCTCTGGGGACAGGGAACTACCTCATGTACCTTTATATACTGCACCTTGAGCTATTACTGAAAAGGGGGGACTTAAATCCAAAATATCATTGCCTTTATATGTATCTCTCAATTTCTCAATAATGTTAATAAAGATATTAAAAGAACAAGCTCTAGCAGATTATTTTATCTTCACCAGAAATCAGTTGCAAAATCAGTTCCTCACCCAGTTGATAGCTTTTCATTTTATTCCTATGCAAGCCTGTTGGATTACCACTTATATACTCCATCTCATATGTACTCAGGTACACAGTGATGTCTATTTCACTCTCCTTTTCACATTTTCTTTTTAGCTAACCTCTGGAGATTACTCATTTCCACACTTTGTGGCATTTAGAAAGCAAATTTTTTTCTCTCATGCCATAATTACTTATGGAGTATTTATTTATCCATTCATTCAATTTTTTTAGCCCACCCTCTTAATGGAGCTCAGGTTGGGTTACAAATCAGGGACTCAAGCATTTTATCTATCTGTCCCGGTGTGCTCATGGTCTACCTAATGTACTTGGGGCAGTGGAGGATTAGAAGGAGCAGGGCGAGGTTTGAACACACCTCAGGCTCTAACCACTATGCCACACTTGCCTCATCTGGAAGTTATCATTGTTAAAATCTTAGGGGTCCTTTTATTAAGGCGATCTAAATGCTAAGGCATCAATTTTATTCTATGGGTGCCTTAGCATTTAGTGTGCACTAAATTGGTTGTGTCTTAATAAAAGGACCTCTCAATTTCTGCCCTTTTTTGGCATATATTAAACCTTTGGGTAATTCTATCATTTTTGGCAATGTCCTTACTATCACATAGTAGATTCAGACCCCGGATTCCTATTCATCACAGAATCTTGGATCACAAAAGATGACCAATTTACTCAAAACGAACTTTGTTCCCACGGCTACCAAGGCCTCTTCTCTCCCAGAACCAACTGAAAAAGAGGCGGCCTGGCCCTCCTTTTCAAATCATTCTTCGATGTCCAGCTCCTTGAAAAGGGCAGCCACTCCTCATTAGAATACATGTTAGTCTCAGTCAACGACGAATTCCACCCTCATCCTCTGGATATTCTGCTTCTATACCGCCCACCTGCCCCTTGGAACAATTCCTCCGAACTCATCTTTGAAACCATAACAAACGCCTTCCTCAAATTTCAAAGATTACTGATCATCGGAGACATCAATCTCCACCTTGACAATGTCACCAGCAAGGATGCATCCGAATTTAATAGCTTCCTCTCCTCTTTAGGCTTCCCCCCCCCCCACACTCTCCCCAACCCACGAAAAAGGC